>NC_092358.1:18000802-18046302 GCF_030848805.1 Temnothorax longispinosus
TCATATATATATATATAATATGTATGGCTATGTGATCATATTATATTTTCTCAGATTGGACAGAATGAAACGACGAGCAAGCAGGAATACAAATCAGCCAGCGCGTTTTGCAGATATGGTCCCATTTGATGAGTTCACTTCATCTGAGAACGAGCCACCTATTAGCCGAAGGCGTTTATTGGCCTACTCAGGACCTATTAAGGATGATATTCAACAACTCAAATCATCATTGACTGGTCGTTCTTTCTTAAAACGACCGAAACAGTACATATTCAAAACACCCTTACGTCAAAACAGTCATTGTCACAACCTTTACTAAAAGTTAATTCTTCCTCTCATTGTAAATTTCCTTTGACCAAGTCAGTTTCACATAGCAACCGTTCTCAGACTCCACATTCACCACTTGACCGCACTGATCATGTAAATTCTCACAGGAATCGTTCTCAGACTTCACATTCACCACTTGACCGCACTGCCCATGTAGATTCTCACAGGAATCGTTCTCAGACTCCAAATTCATTACCTGACCGCACTGCCCAAATAGATTCCCACAGGAACCATTCTCCGACTTCACATTTATCACCTGATTGAACTGCCGATATAGATTCTTACAGAAATCGTTCTCAGACTCCACATTCACCATTTGACCGCACTGCTCATGTAGATTCTCACAGGAATCGTTCTCAGACTCCAAATTCATCACCTGACCGCACTGCCCAAATGGATTCCCACAGGAACCATTCTCCGACTTCACATTCATCACTTGACTGAACTGATCATATGGATTCTCACAGGAATCGTTCTCAGACTCCACATTCACCACTTGACCGCACTGCCCATGTAGATTCTCACAGGAACCGTTCTCTGACTCTACATTCATCACCTGACCGCATTGCCCATGTAGATTCTCATATTAACCGTGCCTCACAGAATAAACGCCAAACTACCTCCTACTGTAGCAACCGTTCCACTGATAACGATGACGATCTGTTTCTAATTCAAAGGAATATTCAGTAAGAATATTATGTTATTTATTGAATATTGCATTGTGTACTGCATTATGTAAAGAAACTTTTTTTTTAAACTTGTTAATGTTATTATGTTATTGTAGGGACATTATAAGGCACTTACAAGATCTGCCGAAAAGGATTACTGATCAACTCGGGTAAGTTTGTATAACAGTCGATAATTATATATATAGGTACAATATATGTATATATATATATACAGGGTGTATCATTTTAAGTGATTCAGCTGAATATCTCTTAAAGTAAAAAAGATTGGAAAAATTGTTTCAAACAAAAGTTGTTTGGTTTCAAGGGGTACATAAGATGGTGTCATTAGTTTCACCTTAAATAGTTGCTTGAAGGTCACGTAAAGGTCACCTTCAATTTTTTAAATAGAACCACCTACTTTTTATTACATATTCTTGTAGCTTATCTCGAGGGCTTTCCAAAACACTATAAGAAAGTATTTTTTCATTAAGAACTTTTGGAATTATAAGGCTTGAAAATTCTAGTATTTTGACATAAAATACAAAATATCTTGTAAAACATTAAGTTTGCGGTAATGTTACCTTAATACTTTTATGCACAGAATAATGAGACGAATCACGTGGTATAAAAAAAAGCATAGTTCCTTTAAGAAAAAATATGTAATTTGCAACACGCATCTGCATACTTTTTCTTAAAAACAACTGTTTTTTTTTCATATCAATTGATTCGTCTCATTATTCTATGCATAAAAGTATTAAGGTAACATTACCGCAAACTTAATGTTTTACAAGATATTTTGTATTTTATGTCAAAATACTAGAACTTTCAAGCCTTATAATTCCAAAGTTCTTAATGAAAAATATTTTCTTATAGTGTTTTGGAAAGCTCTTGAGATAAGCTACAAGAATATGTAATAAAAAGTAGGTAGTTCTATTTAAAAAAATGAAGGTGACCTTTACGTGACCTTCAAGCAACTATTAAGGTAAAACTAAATGACACCATCTTATGTACCCCTTGAAACCATACAACTTTGGTCTGGAACATTTTTTCCAATCTCTTTTACTTTAAGAGATATTCAGCTGAATCACTTAAAATGATACACCTTGTATATATATATAATATTATTATATATATATATATATATATAATCTATATATATATATATTATATATATATTATTTATGAAACATCATGTATATTTTTAATCATCATGTATATTTTTCCATAATTAAAGATGAAGTACGAAAGGTGATCAAGGCTGCTCTTGCACAAAATGGCAAGGTCCCGTGCAAGCCAACATGCCTTCCTCTTAAGACTGCAGAAGACATAAAAAAATTCGACAGACTGCTAAACGAAGAGTATGACAATGTTGTGAGTAAAAAACATTTATGCAATTATATACATATCTAATGATGTAATAATAACTTAGGCTATTACTTTTTCCATTCTTTGCTCTTATGGAATATGCTGTTTAGTATAGAATAAAACTCAAATTTTAAAATTGAATAACGTATAATATTTATAAACATATTCCCTCGTGAGCAACATTTATTCATAAAGCCTTTGTGAACACCAAAGAATTCATGTAACTTTGCTTCACAAATATTGAATTGATTATTTTCCTTTGAATGATACTATTCTGTAACAAAAACTAAATAAAACTACTTAAAAAAAAAAAAAACAACTTTTGAATGGCTCCTAAAGTAAAATAGATGTTATTGCATCCGGCAGTTAAATTTATGGATTATAAATTTGCATTTTGGAGATTAGATAGCTTCCCTCGCCCTAAACCGAGTTTAGCGAGTTAAACTTCGGTTAATGCTGTGGAACGGTACCTCAGTTATAAAAATCATTGAATAAGTATTATAATGAAGTTATTCTGTTTGATTATTGCAGGTAAAGTATCTTAGCCACGTTGGTGGATGGACAGCACGTAGCTGTGCCAATGCTATGTTAAAGGAAGCCGCAAATGACGAGGTCTTTCATAACTTTACTTTTACGGGTTACAAAGGAAAGAATGTTTCAAAGGAATGAAGATAATAACATGCTTAATCCAGGGGATTTGATGGGTGACCCAAATTTTTAAATGCCGTTGCCGGCCTTGCCGGCAATGCACCAGCAGCAACAGCAGTTCCAACAGCTTCTGGATCAGCTCCACCAGCAGCCGCAACAGCTGTTGTATCAGCAAAACAGGGTGCATCAGAAACCAAACAATCAAGCTGTTCATAATATGATCCGAAATTTACAGCGGCAACAGCAACAGCAACACCAACAACTGGAGCAGCGCATAGATCAGCTCCAGAATATGTTGCTGACGGTGCAGAATGCGGTGCTGCTGTCGCAGCTGCATCCAAGTCGGCGCCATCGCCGTTAGTAATCATGATTACTATACAAAAGTCATTACGAACTTTATTTAGTCCAAACTTTGGCGTGAGAAAAGAAAAAGCTTTGAAGATGACGCTATCGTTTTCCCATTGTTTGTATATTATGATGACTGGGAAGTGAACAATCCATTAGGATCTCATTGTATTGCTCTTGGAAGAGTATATTGTTACATACCATGTTTGCCACCTGAAAATGTGTATCTCAGTTGGAAAATAGTTTTTTGACTCTCCTGTTTAACACAGAAGATCGTAAAGAATTTGGAAATAAACGTACATTCGCACCTTTAACTAAGAAATTAAATTTTTTTAAAACAAATCAGAATAACAATTACTGTTAATGGAAATCTTCATAAAATTTTGTATTAAGTTTACTACTGGGCGATAACTTGAGCCTTCATGCTATGTGTGAATTTGCTGAAAGTTTCCGGGCTAACTATACATGTAGATTTTGCAAAATTTATCGTACTAATTCTGAGACTACTTGCCTTGAAAACAAATCTGTTTTGAGAACACGTGCATCGCATAATATGGATCTAGCTTTAGCAAACTGTTCACTCAGTAGAATCAAAGAAGAGTGTGTCTTCAATGCAATTACTTCATTTCACGTTATAGACAATACTTATGTTGATATCATGCATGATGTTCTAAAAGGTATCGCTCACTACGATATGATTCCCATAACAAATCATTTTATTGAGATCGGTGATTTTACTTTATCAAGTCTCAATTATAGCTTGCAAATGTTTGATTACGGTCCTAATGTACAAAACAAACCACCTTGTATCGCAAATAACTTTACAACAAAAAGCAAATTTAAAATGACAGCCTCAGAAATGTTAATTTTTTTGTAAACTTTTTGGGGTAATTATTGGACATAATGTGAAATCATATAATAACCCTGTAACGATGCGCCCCTTACGCCAAGGCATCGTCCCCGGCCACCACCCGCCGGATGCCGCCCGACCGATCCTCCGTCGGGCGAGGACAGGGCGCGGTGCGCCCACAATTTTTAATCTTTTGAAACGCACCGTGTGCGCGGGAAATCCGCCGCACCGGTGCCTTCCCGCACGACGCCGACGAGCGCCGAAGCGAGCCGATCCTCGCCGAAGCGAGCACACGGGATCGCGCCGCTCCCACCACCACGCCATCGCCTGACGATCGGCCTCTCTCCTGCCAAGCTCGCCGCGCCGAGCGGTATAAAAAGCCGGCGCGCTCGACGAAACGACACTTCGTCGCTACCACGGCTCTCCGCTACTCCTGACGAAGCCTACCTTCCAGATCCTAGGGCGACACGCAAAATGAGGTCCAGCGTTTGGGCCTCTACTGAGGGTTCTCAGAGTGTCTCCGAGCTCCCTCATACTTACCCCGACGGCCACGGCACCGCGCGGTCGAGCGTGCTCGGCCTCGTAGCGAGGGTTCTCGCGACCGTAACCCCGGGATTCCGCAATCCTCCGTGTACATATCGCGCTCCCGCCCACTCAATATACCGCACCGGGTGCACCCGCACCACGGTGCCGCGCCGCGACCGTAGAGTGCTATACCTCCACGTTCATCGTACTCTCCGTAAGCGCGTTCCGTTCGTATATAATATACCGCGTTTCATTATTTCCTGTAGGCCGCCCAGTGCACCGGCACTGTCGATTATTCGTATATGATATCTGTAACCGCGTTCCGTCCGTATATAATATACCGCGTTTCAGTATTTCCTGTATGCAGCCCAGTGCACCGGCACTGTCGATCGTTATTCGTAAATGATCTCTGTAACCGCGTCCCGTTCGTATGTAATATGCCGCGCTTCGTTATTTTCTCGTAAGATACTGCGATGAACTCCGTTCGTATGTAATATACCGCGCTTCGTTATTTTCTTGTAATATACTTTGTATACCGCATCTCGAGTTGAATAAAGTAAAGGAATACGTGTGTATCGCAAACTGACTACTGTCTCTGGGCCTTTCATCGAACTCCCGATCCAGTAAACAAGGCCGCGTTCGATATAAAGTCAGGCCGTTACAACCCATTTTGGAAATTGTACTTATTATTAAAAGAAATAATTGAATTTGTCTTTAGTAGATCAATGTCACAGAATGCTGCTACAGCATTTAAAACATTAGTGGAAGAACATAATCAATATATGAAATGCACAAAACAGCATTTGAAACCAAAACATCATAACCTCATTCACTATGCAAGAGTCATGATGCAATGTGGACCACTTGTTTCCTGATCTGTGATTAGACTTGACTTCCATTTACCAAAAATTTTATTTTACTGTACAAATTATTTGTTTAAATGTTATTATAATTATAAATTTTTCTTTTTTTTCTACAGTTGAATGTATAATTTAACTCTGGGATCTAATCTACTCGCAGTTATCTCTTGTAGATACAAATAAATGTAGCAATTACTGGTAAACTAGTGATCTATAGATACATCAGAATAGGATAAGGTATAACGAGAGCGGTCATGGGCGCGATTTAGCTGTTACTTTATTTTAAAGCGCCTCTATGTCCATGAAATGCGGACATTGAAGTACGTAGCTAACATTCATGAATCCCGTAGGTAATGTCCACGAATTTGTGGTTCTCTTTCGTGCTATGTTCACGATTTTTTTGTTCTTTTCGGAAGAGAACCAAATAATCGTGGACATAAGAAAGAAGAGAACCACAAAGTCGTGGATATTACAGGCTCGTGGCGCAGAGAGATGTGTGCTGGTTTATAAGTGAAGGGCCAGTGCAGGTAGCCATTGCCGTAGCGTCTTACAATTTACGTGAAAGTCTTACGTTAGTGCTGGTCTACAACCTTGCTTTAAAGGGTATTTAAGCTCTAAGCCGTAAGAAATTGACCAATCACAGTCGAATATTCTCCTCAAATTCCATTGTGATTGGTCAATTTCTTACGGCTTAGAGCTTAAATATCTTTTAAAGCAAGGCAAGGTTGTAGACCAGCACTTATGCGACATGTAAACTAATCTTACGGCAACGTACAAAGAAAAACGTAACGTAACGTACGTAACGTAAGACTAGTTACGTTACATTTTTCTTTCTGCGTTGCCGTAAGATCAGCTTATGTTCACGTAACCTCAAGATTTTCACGTAAGGCTTAAGACGCTACGGCAATGTACGTGCGCTGGCCCATAAAGCCGGAAAATCCGAGTTCAAATCCGACCAAAAAAATTGTTGGTTTTTATTCAATCGCCACCTCTCGGAAGCAGGAATAGCAACCCACCGAAAGTATCTTGCCTAGCTCTGCCCTCTCTATATTTGGAGAGGGTCACCAAATTGGGAATTGAGCAAAATGAAATACGTGCGCATAGATGATTTTTATGTCTGCTATACTATGATCGCCTAAATCGTGTCCACGGCCGCTCATAGGTTTTTCTCTGATATTAGCTGGATCAAAAAAGTTTTCAGTACAAAAAAACGCAACCGCATGTATAAATGTGTCAAACAGGCTAGTTTCTACTAACCGTATTTTATATTTTCTCTTAAAAAAAAGTTTTCGTAATACTATTTTTATTTCGATCGAATTGACGTCGTTTGTTCTATTTTTTTTTTAATAAATTCACGCTTCTTTATTCCTCTCCTATATAATCTCTACTTTACAAAAAATTGAACTGTATTACGAAGATTTTTAAAGGACGTTATAGGTGATGCTCATCTATACTTTTGCACACCGGAAAACAGTAACTATCAACGACGTTAATCTCGCCTTGAAGACTGTGTACGGCTAGGGTTACCTCTTTTCTAGATGAGGGGGGCGGCATTTTTGCTGAGAAATTTGTCAGCGGGATTCGAACCCGATTTTCCGGATTACGAGTCTGGCGCTCTACTCACTAGACCAGCCATCACTACCACAATTGAATTGTATTATTATTTTATATTATGCGTAATCACCCTCGCAATGAGGATTACATGCCCGTTCTTTAACAAAAGACTGAATGTATTCGTGGACGCATATTTAAGCTTGTTCGCACTCTCAATATTCATATATATGTTTATTGAAGCAAGCTCGCTCTCTCGTTCGCGTTCGCTCGCAATCGTGACAAGCAAAGTGAAAAGACGTAGTTCTACGTCAAAATAAAATTCTATTAATTATACAAATGAAGTACCTTCAAAAAAGTAATTTTTCAAAAATTGAATTTGTTCGTGTAATATTTGACTAATTAGATTGTTTTCATATCTATCATGATTTTAAGCAATTAATTTTTTATTTAATAATACATACACTTTTAAATGTTAAGCATTTTTACCTTTGTAAAAATGCATCTTTTATATATGTATAGTATTTAAAAACCTACAAATTCGTGCAATTTATTATAACAAAAAGTAATTTTACATCACACGTACGTGAAAAGTGGCACATTACGCGCGCGCGCGCGCGTGATGGGCCACTTTCCACGCACTTGCAACATAAAATAGAGTGTGCAACACTGTGTGTTAAGTTGAAAATTGGACGTGCGGGGTGATCGCACTCGCCTCCGGCTCATGCGTCCACTCCGCACGTCCAATTTCCATCTTACAGCACTTGTTACACAAATAACTATTACGCAATTTTATGTAAAATATAAAGCAAAAAATATATATTTCATAAATTTTAATAATTTAATAAAACTTATAAAAATAGGAAATATCGCATTATTTTTCAAAAAATTGTGCGTTTTGTTATTTTTTAATCTCTTTAATTACCCAATAAGTGTAAAATTTAATAATGTATAAATAATAAAGAGAAGAAAAAACCAATACTTTGTATCTCTTTATTAAATGAGTAAATCGTTATTTTATATATAACATTACAAAATGCACGTAAGGACAAACAAAAATGCACCAGGAAACAAAACATTCAACGAAATCCGCAAAATCCATATAATGATTATTTTCAATTAAGTTTTGAAATTTTTAAATTTGCCATTATATACCCACTATTTCAAAGCCTAGATTAATTTGAAATTGATTTGTTAATTTTTACGATATATGTACAACTAATCTCGTTCTTATAAATTGTCATACATAAGAATTACTTGTGCTAAGCTATGCTGTGTTTTAGTATAAGTTTAAAATTATAATTATTGGATAATTAGAAATAACACAAAGCTTCCTCTATGAGAAAGCAAAAGTATAAAATCTGGCAGTTTGAAATGTACCAAATATCAATATATTCAAACAAAAACAATCCCTCTTTCTTCGATCATAACCATAACAAATATTATAAACATCTATTGAAATGTCTATCTAACATGTATTTAGTATAACAAGCGACAGGCCAACGTCAAGACGCAAGCGACGAGACGCTATCAGCATGGCAAAAAGAGGACTTGATCCGGATCCTCCTTCTGAGTACGTGTTTATATATATATATATATATATATAATTTATAAATATAAAAATTGTAAATAAAGCAAAATAAATACTGCGCGATCCGGGCGATTGTTTTCGCGATCCCGAGATGTCCAGCCGTAGGGGCGTCGTGATTCTGGTATAGGATTTCGGGGCGGTGGTCTTTGGCTACGCACTCTTTCCATTGTTCGTCGGCGGGTGTTTCTTTAAAATCGAGATTGTGGAGTACGTGACGGAGTAGTTTTCCCTTCTTTATTTCGTAGTCTGGATATTCGCGCGGGGCGTGTTGCACGGCGCGCAACGTGCGGCGATACCAGGGCAGCGGGGCGGGGGGGTAACGGCGGCTGTCGTGGGCTGGCGACTGGATGCGCGATTTTGTAGAAAAAATCGATATCGAAAGAATCGATAAAAACAAAAAAAATCGATACTAAATAATCGATTATTGCAAAAAAAAAATCGGAGAATCGATATATCGATAAAATATCGATTATTTAAAAAAAATCGAAGAATCGATATATCGATTATATATATATATTTTTTTTTAAATATTTACAAACGGCAATCAAAAACTAAAATAGAGAACCGTTTAAAAAACTAAATTATTTTTATAATTTTTTAATATTAACAGTGTTAATTTAACACTGTATTAATTTAACACCTACATAAAATGGTATTTGAAAAGAAATCAACTTTTTGATATAAAGTTCATTTTATTTTCATCGCTAAACAATTTTAAATATTTTAGAAATTTTTTTTGTTATTTGTCTATTGTTCTATCATTTCCTTACCAATCTTACCATATATTTCTTCAGATAATTTGAATTTGTAGTAGTAAATTTGAGACTGCCGTTTGTAAATGAAAGTGGTCCTGGAAAGAAAAACAATTGATTATTTCCGATGATATATAGAAGGGAATATGTATAATTAAGGTCCATGACAAAGTAAGTGTGCCCATGATAAAATTCATACTTGACTTGACTCGTACTCACTTAGAAAATCATCAATTTGAAATAAAAAAATCAAACAGCAGATTCAAGGTCACCAATATAAAAAGCAGAATAAAGGAAAAAAAGAATTATGCCAGTATGTATTTCTTTCTAATGAATAAGTGCATAGTACAATCTTTTTGTTAAAAAAAACCAACAAATGTCTGAAGTGCAAATGTGATGTTCACATTGCACATTGTATAAAAATAAACATTGCACACATTGCACATTGCATAAAAATAAACATTGCACACATTGCACATTGTATAAAAATAAACCGAGAATAATAAGAATAAGAATATAAGTCAAGGTAACAGTAATATATATAAGTAAGTAAGTTAAGTTATATAAGTAAGGTAAGTAATATAAAAAAGTAAAATGAAAAAATTGGGAATGAATAATAAGAGTCTAGATGCAGAAAAATTCTTCATTCCAATTTCCATTCTTCTTTTGAAAGAGATCCCAGAAATAAGAGTCGATTCAAGTGCTCACCCGTTAATCGATTTCTCTCATTGCTCTTGATGTCACCAGCCTCGGAAAATTTCCTTTCTGATGGTACAGAGGTACTAATAATACTGATGTATCGAATTGCCAGTTCGTACAGCGTTGGAAACGAATTCTGTAAGGATTTCCAATGTTGAAATGGATCGTAATGTCGAGCAATTACCGATTGCTTTAAATATTGTCTTAATTCATGGGCAAGATGTTCATCTTCCGTACTCTCATCAGTACTTTTTGCCACCATATCGTCATGAGCCTTCCAAATAGTTTCATTAGAGTCCTTGTCTTGTTGAACTGCAGATCTTTTTTCTTGAATTTTTTTCCCACCAATCAATTTCATTTCTTTATTGATTCGTTCCACAGCAGCAGCTGCTGCACGGGCATTTTGAAAATCGATTCGTTTGAATCGTGGATCAAGTATTGTAGGGACCGCGAGAATCATATTATTTTCAACATTTTTAAATTTATCTTGAATCGATTCAAGGAGCTTTTTCTGAAAAGAACTTCCGTTGTTTGTTGAAGGTTTAACTTGTTCAATTGATAGTGTCATACAGTGAATGATTGGTATAATAGTACTGCAAGTAGGATATTTGCTGCCACTGATTTCCTTAATGACATATTCAATTGGTTTCATGAGAGACACGACTTCCTGTAGGACTTCAATTTGGCTATGAGTTAACATATCTGGAATGTCTGATCTTTTGCATTTCAAAGTAACTGCATAAACGTACTGCTCCAGAGCGAGAAATCTCTCTAACATGTAAAGAGTGGAATTCCAGCGAGTCGGAACATCAAGAATAAATTTCAAGACGGTTCCCTCTGTCTTTCCATCAAGTATTTGTAACCGTTTTAACTCATCTGTAGCCACAACACTTCTTCTGATAAGCACGACAATTTTCTTTACTGTAGCAATAATATCGTTGATCTCTGGCATATCCTTTAATATTTTAGGTACAAGATGAGACAAAAAATGAGCAAAACACCAGATATGTCTTTCAGAGCCTACAACATTATGTACAGCAGCTTTAATATTTGCTGCTCCATCACTGGTGATTGCCATAATTTTTTTTTTATCTAATTTAAAATCATCAATGACAGAATTGAGACACTCCGTGAGGTACTCTGCTGTATGATTTGTATGCAGCGGAAAGACTCCCAAACATCCATTTTTCATTACAAGATCTTCAGACAGGTAATGAATGGTGACACCCAGATAGCTTTGGAAAGTACAGTCTGTCCAATTATCACATGTTAAAGTATAGGACAAAGCTTTTTCAAGAGTGGATTTATAACATTCTTTTGCTTCAACATAGCGATTATCCATTAATTTAGTTAGAGTCTTTCGATCAGGTATACAATAAAGTGGAGCTACTGTTTTCATCAAAACCTTGAAACCTTCTTTATTAACTATGGATAGTGGTTCTTTGTCTTTGGCGATCATAAACATTAGTGCTGCAGTAATTTTGTCAGACCGTGTTCCTCCTTCTGAAAATGATAAACGAGCATTCGACCATTTGACTAACCTACTTATTAATTGTTTGAAATTTGTTACAAACCTGCGAAAGAATTTGCCCTCTCAAAGGCTTCGTCGATTCGGGGTAACTTGCTCTTCTGAAACAAATTTTAATATATTTTTTTATTATGTATTAAAAATTAGGACTGTTACTTTTTCAAAGCTTCGAAGCTTTAAAGGAACGAAGTTTCGAAGGATCGAAGCTTCGAAGGTTTTCGAAAGAACGAAGGAATCTTCGAAGGAACAAAGCATCGAAGGTTCAAAGTTTCAAAAAAAATGTGTTAAATCGTAAACTATCACACTTATGCTTCATTTTTTCTAGTTACAGCGTTTGTGATGTGTAGTAAGTAGAAAAAATGAAGCATATAAATGTGATAGTTTACGATTTAACACATTTTTGGAAACTTCGAACCTTCGAAGCTTTGTTTCTTCGAAATCTGTCAAAGCTTTGATCTTTCGAATCTTCGTTCCTTCGAAGATTCCTTCGTTCCTTCGAAGCTTCGAAGTTATCAAACTTCGATCAAAAGTAGTAGGCTTATTAAAAATCATTATCATTACCTTTGATGCCAATTTTATTCGTTTAAGCGGCGGATCATCTTCATCTCTAGCTGTCGATTCACTACTAGATTCAGATGTAGTATCTCTGTTTGGCTTTAATATATCAGAGCACAATAATCGATGATTTCTGGACAAATGTGATTTTAAATTCGTTGTCCCACCACAATGCTTAACTTTAACATTGCAAATGATGCATACAGCACCTTTATCATCCTTGTCTTTAAAATAGGCCCATACAGAACTTTTTTTCCTGATACTGTAAATAATATAACTATGCTTATCAAATTAAAACTCATAGTTTTTAAATGTGTAAGTAGAAACTTGCACATTGCTTCCTCATAGTTTTTAAATATGCAAGTAGATCCGCACATACACACACACATACGCACACATACGAACATTTTAATTTTTTTTACGAAAATAAAATCCTCTATGAGAAAACAAAAAAAATGAAAGATGAATTAATTGCAATTTTTACCTTGAATTATTCCTCTCCACAACCAGAGAGAAACCTGAGAGAGGCCATCCCGGCATTTTTCGCCAATTTTTCTGTGTCACATTTTCCGACGCGCCGCCTGAGAAAGTGCGTATCAACTACGTCGTTTCGCTCGGTAACCGCACATGGTTTGCGTCCGTGCTAATGGTTCGTGTCCGAACTAGCCAGTTAGAGGGGATATGCTGCGGCCGCGGCGCACAGTGAAGCCGTTTGCGCGAATCGCGGAAAAAATTATGTTACTTGTAAAATATGCAATGAATGATCATAGAACCTTTCAATGTTGACTTATAAAAATTGCAAAAGTGTATATTTATTAAAAATTAATGATAGGAACAAGTATTTGATTGAAATTAAATAAAAATTCAATTTACATTTAATTTACGTATAAGAGCAAAGTAATTCTTGCGTCGATCATCGCTTAAGTCTAAATTTTTTTGATGTGGTTTACTTCTTAAACTAGTTATTAACGGATCGGATGACACGAGCATCATATGCATAACATCTTTATTTGTAAACTATGATTAAGTCGATATCGTTTATAGTCCTTAATTATTTCTTGCCTCTTGAGCTTCTTCCGATAATGTCCCAAACAGGTAACGCTGCATTTTCCGAGGCATTTTCTATAATTTCCTTACCGTAAAGAAGAATTTATGAACGGTAATTGGCATAAAGTACCAAGAATATTTTTCAATAAATATTTCCGCTGCCTTGTACGCATAAGAACCGAATTTTTCTGAATTTATTTCTTCACCACAATTAATCGTTTGTAATATTGTGGAAAATCTTCTGATCAATTTCTCGTCAACTCCAGTTATTTCTGCTGTGATTTTTGGATCAGCAAAAAATCGTCGAGAAGTATTTCCGTCATTAGATGATCCGGAACCTTGTTTAACGATGTCTACCCTCAGTCCAAGTTTATTATAAAAAGCGTCTTGTAGTATTCTTTTTTTTGTTTCTTCTTTTTTAACGCGTGTTTCTGGCGTTGTTGACCACTTATTCTTGAAAGACAAATTGTAGGCAATATGTAATATACATTCCATGAATTTGATTCGTGCGTGCAAGGGTGACATTCCTAATTTGAGTGCTTCTTTTCTTTGTTAGACCTTTTATTAATTTCTGTTAAGTTGTTCATTTGAGATGGTTTGGAACCGCAAATGAACCACGAAGATGATGAAGGCGTGTGGGTTACAGCTTGAGCTTATACCTTATCGTCTATCATCATAAATATCATTTGATGATTTATTTTGAATGTGGTTCCGAACTTTTCTATTTCTGTTTCTCGTAATTGAGCAATTTCGTCATCCATACGTTGCTTTTCACTTTTTATTTTTTCAGCAGTTTCTTTTGTGTATTCAAATTGTATTGCTCTGCAATATCTCGTTGAAGAAGGTCGATCATTATTCCAAATAAATAATATTTTTATCGTAAAATGAAGTAAGACGTAAAGGCACCATCTGTGACTAGTTAGTGCCAATTGTTATAAAAGACTTTTGCAGCAACAATGCACTCGAAACAACAATTATCCGTTGCGTTCCTTTCTCCTTTCAAGACATGAAAAGCTTTTCCATCTCCTATCAAGAATTAGTCACAGATGATGCCCTTATACGTCTTACTTCATTTTACGATAAAAATATTATTATTTGAAATAATTTGATCGACCTTCTTCAACGAGATATTGCAGAGCAATACAATTTGAATACACAAAAGAAACTGCTGAAAAAATAAAAAGTGAAAAGCAACGTATGGATGACGAAATTGCTCAATTACGAGAAACAGAAATAGAAAAGTTCGGAACCACATTCAAAATAAATCATCAAATGATATTTATGATGATAGACGATAAGGTATAAGCTCAAGCTGTAACCCACACGCCTTCATCATCTTCGTGGTTCATTTGCGGTTCCAAACCATCTCAAATGAACAACTTAACAGAAATTAATAAAAGGTCTAACAAAGAAAAGAAGCACTCAAATTAGGAATGTCACCCTTGCACGCACGAATCAAATTCATGGAATGTATATTACATATTGCCTACAATTTGTCTTTCAAGAATAAGTGGTCAACAACGCCAGAAACATGCGTTAAAAAAGAAGAAACAAAAAAAAGAATACAAGACGCTTTATATAATAAACTTGGACTGAGGGTAGACATCGTTAAACAAGGTTCCGGATCATCTAATGACGGAAATACTTCTCGACGATTTTTTGCTGATCCAAAAATCACAGCAGAAATAACTGGAGTTGACAAGAAATTGATCAGAAGATTTTCCACAATATTACAAACGATTAATTGTGGTGAAGAAATAAATTCAGAAAAATTCGGTTCTTATGCGTACAAGGCAGCGGAAATATTTATTGAAAAATATTCTTGGTACTTTATGCCAATTACCGTTCATAAAATTCTTCTTTACGGTAAGGAAATTATAGAAAATGCCTCGGAAAATGCAGCGTTACCTGTTTGGGACATTATCGGAAGAAGCTCAAGAGGCAAGAAATAATTAAGGACTATAAACGATATCGACTTAATCATAGTTTACAAATGAAGATGTTATGCATATGATGCTCGTGTCATCCGATCCGTTAATAACTAGTTTAAGAAGTAAACCACATCAAAAAAATTTAGACTTAAGCGATGATCGACGCAAGAATTACTTTGCTCTTATACGTAAATTAAATGTAAATTGAATTTTTATTTAATTTCAATCAAATACTTGTTCCTATCATTAATTTTTAATAAATATACACTTTTGCAATTTTTATAAGTCAACATTGAAAGGTTCTATGATCATTCATTGCATATTTTACAAGTAACATAATTTTTTCCGCGATTCGCGCAAACGGCTCCACTGTGCGCCGCGGCCGCAGCATATCCCCTCTAACTGGCTAGTTCGGACACGAACCATTAGCACGGACGCAAACCATGTGCGGTTACCGAGCGAAACGACGTAGTTGATACGCACTTTCTCAGGCGGCGCGTCGGAAAATGTGACACAGAAAAATTGGCGAAAAATGCCGGGATGGCCTCTCTCAGGTTTCTCTCTGCCACAACTAATTCCGTTTCATTCTCAAGACTTTTAGAATTTACGACATTGGCATTAGAACATTCGTTGTTGGACTTGGAAGATGGACCTGCTGCTGATATATCATGTACTTGATGTACTTCGTGATGAGAGTTTACTGCATTGCATGACGTCACTGATTCTGTGTCACATGCATGAAAAACCAGGGGACTCTTGTTCCCAGCATGTGGTTGCGTTGGCAATGGTGTGCTATAATAAAATAGGGAAGAAATTTGAAATTATAGAAAATGAATTGAAAATCCTAAGCCAGTTGCAGTAATTATTCTGATAAACTTACTAATCAATATCGTCAATCGATCGGTACAAAACATCGACAGCAGGGTTCCACTCTTTAACTTTTAGATTGTACTTTTCTTGGATAAACTCCCAAGTCACTTTGTCATTATCTGAAATTATCATTTCAATATTACATAACAATCAGTTAAAAATATTTGATAACATATTAATTGTATTTTTATATATAAATTCATGAAAAAGGCACGTACATTTCAAATTAAGATATTTATTTCTGGTCAATCCTCTTTCAGCGAAGGAAGGCTGTTCGTTAATACGAAAATAAATCGTATATCTAGGATCTGTTGGATAAAAAGAAATGATAAATGAAACTAAATTTGACTTGTCAAATTCAATCAAATTCGATAATGATAAAAAGATAATTCAAAAATAATCTTTCGCCAGTGATAAAATAATATAAAACTTTTTATTGTCGGCCTGACTGGCAATAATTTAATAATTATAACAACGTTTTGACCTCTATTTTGGGTCCTTATCAAGCTAATGAATAATGATAGATCAATGTGCGTCGAACGACGTCGTTACACGGGCGCTACACGTGACGGTCATGCCTTACGAAGTTTATATTCTGTTTTACCGCCCCGTTAATGTTTAACGATGACTCGTAATGTTATGATGTTCGACGAACATTGATCTATCATTAGCTTGATAAGGACCCAAAATAGAGGTCGAAACGTTGTTATAATTATTAAATTATTGTCAGTCAGGCCGACAATAAAACGTTTTATATAAAGAGATAAGTTTGACGATAAGTTGTTGAAGTGAACTTAGAATTTTCAAATTACTTCGCAATAGATCTGTTAAAAAAGAATATAACTAATTCACATCTTACCTTCGTCTTCATACATTTTCATGTATATGTCTATCCACAAAGTAGAGGTGGAAAAACTTTTGTATGCAGCAGCAGCACGCAGCACTCGTCACTTCCTCGTTGCAACGGAATAATTCTACCCGTAATTCCCGATTGGCGACCGTTTTGCGATGTATCTGCGTCTTCTTCTTATTTAACAATCCGGCCACAATTCTCGTAACTCGTAACAGTCCGAACAGTCGTAATACTCGTAACCTAATTAGTAAAAATTTTACTTTTAACAATTAAATTTGACGATTACAATTAATTTACTTAGAAATTATCAGGATATGTACTCACTTTCGGTTAACGCACCCAGTGACGTTAAAGCGTACAGACATTCCAGACTATACACTAAGAGGGCTACGTCACTTATAGCTAGAAATCTGCATATGAGTTCATAAACATTATCTGCCAGGCCAAATGTGACAATTTCTTTGTTACTGTTATAGTCCGGGAGCCCACCGCAAAAATTTGGGTCAATCGCTTTTATGACAGATTTTTACTCGAAACAGTGGGTAATGTACCGCACAATACTAATCGCTTGTCAGCCAAAGTCGTACCTCCTGCTTTATATCTTATAACAAATTGTTAACAAATAAAATTGTGCGAGGTACTTCACTCATTGCTTTTATGAAAATTTTCTGTTTCAATAGATAGGGGGCAATAAAATGGACCTTCCAATACCCGGCTGCCACCCCTCATCCCCTGCTTTAAGGGTGGCTGCCGATGTCCAATATGACAATATTGATTAACTAACCTACACCTATCACTTTTATGGACGAATGACATATCGTTGGAAAGCTCGTAAAATTTCCTTCAAAATAATACCCGGCTGCCGCACCTTCGCCCCTGTGGAGGTGAGGCTGCCAAGGTTTTAACTCGCTGCGCGAGTCCATTCGAAAACGCAGTTTGAAATGCGCGTTCTAGACAAGGACAGAGCGATGTGTTCCCATTTGTTCTCCAAATGTTATTATTCTCCTGAATGTCACATTGTTACAATGGCAGAGCAGGTAAGAATTTGTGTTGTTTATATATTTTTCGACATTCATTGAGTGTAGTAGTCAAAATGTATGATCTTATTATCGAGTCGAGTTTCAAGTTTGTTTTTCATCTTTTATGAAGTGTAAGGAAAGCGTAATTAGAATTTTCGAAAAGTTGTACTATCGAGTCGCATCTGTGTAATCATTTACGTAAATATGAATAACACAGTTATTGATCTGTAATTATCATAAGTAAAAGATCCTAAAAAATTTAGTTGTAGGCAAAGGATAGATGTCATGATTAACTGATTAGACATATTTATACTCACTTTGCCGTATGATTCTTAAGTGAGGGGTTACTTCAGCAAAGCTTTCGTGGAGGTGAAGAAATAAAGGTTTTTCGTAGTTTACTAATGTATTTATTTATATGTTACAAAATCATTGAGAAAAAGTATTAATTTACAATATGCTGTGTTGCATCAGATGTTAAAGTATATACGAGTAGCCAGCTTGCAGCTATCTCTTCATCTTGCGATTTGCGGTGCGGATTTGAACAATTATTATTGCACGATCATCGCGCGGATATAGTAAACAGTATAATCTTGCGCAGTATTAAACATTTACAATGTTTCTTAACAATGCTTTTATGATCATGCTTTACTTGTCAATAATATGTATAGCCATGTGAAACTTATTGAATGAAAAAAACAGCAACAACAGACATTTGCAAGAAGATGGAAAATTATTCATCGTAAAATTCGTCAGAGAACTCATCTCCCGAAAAATCTACATCAAAATCAATGTCGTCGGTTGTTTCCTTTTCTACAATTTCGTTAGTATCGTTCATCATTTCCTCTGAACTTGAATCATTTCTGGCATCTTCCTGCAAAATTTCTGTTATTGTCGAAGGTAAAGCGTCTAGAGCATTCTGGCGACAACACTATAGTTTGAAACCGACGTGGTTCATTGGGGACGCTTTACCTTCGACAATAACAGAAATTTTGCAGGAAGATGCCAGAAATGATTCAAGTTCAGAGGAAATGATGAACGATACTAACGAAATTGTAGAAAAGGAAACAACCGACGACATTGATTTTGATGTAGATTTTTCGGGAGATGAGTTCTCTGACGAATTTTACGATGAATAATTTTCCATCTTCTTGCAAATGTCTGTTATTGCTGTTTTTTTCATTCAATAAGTTTCACATGGCTATACATATTATTGACAAGTAAAGCATGATCATAAAAGCATTGTTAAGAAACATTGTAAATGTTTAATACTGCGCAAGATTATACTGTTTACTATATCCGCGCGATGATCGTGCAATAATAATTGTTCAAATCCGCACCGCAAATCGCAAGATGAAGAGATAGCTGCAAGCTGGCTACTCGTATATACTTTAACATCTGATGCAACACAGCATATTGTAAATTAATACTTTTTCTCAATGATTTTGTAACATATAAATAAATACATTAGTAAACTACGAAAAACCTTTATTTCTTCACCTCCACGAAAGCTTTGCTGAAGTAACCCCTCACTTAAGAATCATACGGCAAAGTGAGTATAAATATGTCTAATCAGTTAATCATGACATCTATCCTTTGCCTACAACTAAATTTTTTAGGATCTTTTACTTATGATAATTACAGATCAATAACTGTGTTATTCATATTTACGTAAATGATTACACAGATGCGACTCGATAGTACAACTTTTCGAAAAATCTAATTACGCTTTCCTTACACTCCATAAAAGATGAAAAACAAACTTGAAACTCGACTCGATAATAAGATCATACATTTTGACTACTACACTCAATGTCGAAAAATATATAAACAACACAAATTCTTACCTGCTCTGCCATTGTAACAATGTGACATTCAGGAGAATAATAACATTTGGAGAACAAATGGGAACACATCGCTCTGTCCTTGTCTAGAACGCGCATTTCAAACTGCGTTTTCGAATGGACTCGCGCAGCGAGTTAAAACCTCGGCAGCCTCACCTCCACAGGGGCGAAGGTGCGGCAGCCGGGTATTATTTTGAAGGAAATTTTACGAGCTTTCCAACGATATGTCATTCGTCCATAAAAGTGATAGGTGTAGGTTAGTTAATCAATATTGTCATATTGGACATCGGCAGCCACCCTTAAAGCAGGAGATGAGGGGTGGCAGCCGGGTATTGGAAGGTCCATTTTATTGCCCCCTATCTATTGAAACAGAAAATTTTCATAAAAGCAATGAGTGAAGTACCTCGCACAATTTCATTTGTTAACAATTTGTTATAAGATATAAAGCAGGGGGTACGACTTTGGCTGACAAGCGATTAGTATTGTGCGGTACATTACCCACTGTTTCGAGTAAAAATCTGTCATAAAAGCGATTGACCCAAATTTTTGCGGTGGGCTCCCGGACTATTACACTATTTACACTAATAGCACTATTTACACTATTTACACTAATAGCAAAAATGAACTTAGCTTATCAAAAGAATAATATGTAAAAAATCGATATTCACAAAAAAAAACCGAATATCGATATATCGGATTGCAAAAACATCGGGCAATAATAATCGATAAAATCGATAATAAAATCGGACGTTTCGATTAATCGGTCAACATCGCGCATCCCTTAGGCGAGATAGCGCGTCTGCCACCCGGTTAAAGGCTCCCTTCTTGTAGCGGATCTCTAGGTCGTATTGCTGGAGCTCGAATGCCCACCGGCCCAGTCTCCCGGTGGGTGCGTCGATTTTCTGCAACCACCGGAGTGACTGGTGGTCCGTGAGAACGGTGAATGGGTACCCCTCGAGATAGTCCCGCATGCGGCGGATTCCCCATATTACAGCTAGGCATTCGAGCTCGGTCGCGCTGTAATTTCGTTCGGCCTGATTCAGAGTTCGGCTTGCGTATGCGATGACTCGTTCGCCCTCCGGGAAATTTTGCGTTAGCACGGCCCCTACTCCGGTTGTGCTGGCGTCGGTTTGCAGGACAAAACGACGCGTGAAATCCGGGGAAGCGAGAACCGGCGCGGTGGTCAGGGTCGTCTTTAAGGAGGTTGAAGCAGTTTGGTCAACTCTAGATTTTAGTTTGTAAAAAATATATATGATAGTATAGGATCTACCGCATGTGTGAGAATTATTTCAGATTTATTGACCATCCAGAAGCTGAGATATTAATTTCCAAAAATGCGTCGTTTTACATGGGGTTAGATGGAGAAAGCGTTGACGGCGATGATTGATCCCAATTTTCTTTAATATCTAGTCTATATAAACGCTCAAAAAACGTGCCTACGCATACAGTAAATTAATGCGAACATTTAGAACGCAAGAACACACGTATTCACCATCTAATAACAAATATATTACAAGTTAAAGCGATCGAAATTAGACTGAAATAGCAGTTGATAGTTCGCGAGTAGGTAGATGTGGCAACGCAGCGTCGCCCGCGTTTTGGCTGTACCCGAATCCTGTCGGTATGTGCACATTTTTGTGGTTCTCTTCCGTGCTATGTCCACGATTTTTTTGATTCTCTTTGGAAATAAAACCAAAAAATCATGAATCTAACGGAAGAAAACCAAAAAATTGTGAACATAACATAAAAGAGAACCCTAAAATTGTTGACATTACTACAAAATAGTAGACACAGCACGGAAGAGAACCAAAAACGTGCACATACCGACAGGATTTGGGTATAGCCAAAACGCGGGCACCTAACCTCTTATCCAAAATGACAGAAAATTCCCCGGCATGTTTACGTTTAGCAACTGCCGTTACGTGGCTCAACACAGAGGCGAGTACTGCTACCAACCCCATAAAAGTAAAACGTTGCCAAGTTTCAATCGTATTTAATATAATCGACGGAAAGTTATTAAAAAATCGATAGCTTATATAATTGTCAAGGGAGCTACCAGTAAGAATCATTATTTCATTCTATCAACGGCAAAACATATATTCATGCCATTTTTATATTGAAATAATTAGCAATACTACAAGTTTTCAAGTTGGCATTGGCAAAAAAGTGTTTCGTTTTTAGCTAATTAAAATATAAAGATGCATAATATGATACTTTTACTATACGTTTTATGCAATAGCAGCGTATGGAGAATAAAATGATACCTATAATACAGATTTTTTAATGACCTAATAAAAAACTTTTTTCTAAACCGTCAATTGACTCAACTGGATCGCTTTAACCTCCTTAATTGTTCGAATGCGTTTTCTTTCTCGGGCCCCCATGCCCACCGGGCGTGTTTGCGGGTTAACGCGGTGAGGGGCGCGGCGACGGTCGCGAAGTCTTGTATAAATCGCCGGTACCAGGAGGCGACGCCTAGGAACTGTCGGATTTGCTTTACGGTTTGTGGCCGCGGCCACTGGGCGACGGCTTTGACTTTCTCGGGGTCGGTGCGTATCCCTTCTCGGTCGACGATGTGCCCTAGGTATTGTAGGCGGTCTACGCAGAATTGGCACTTGGCCGGATTGAGTTTTAAGTTTGCGTCGCGAAGCCGTCGGAAGACTTCCCGTAGGATTCAAAGATGTTCTTCGAATGTCTTGCTAATTATTATGATGTCGTCGAGGTATACGAACACGTGGGGTTCTAGTTCGGGTCCGAGCACGGAGTCTAGAAGCCGTTGGAACGTGGCGGGGGCGGAGTGCAGGCCGAATGGCATTACTTTGAAATGGAAGAGCCCCTTCCCGGGTACCGTAAACGCGGTGATGGGTCGACTGGACGGTGTGAGCGGTATCTGCCAGTAACCGCTTTTCAGATCGAGCGTGGTAAGGTATTTCGCGCCGCGTAATTTATCGAGGGTGGCGGTAATCTGGGGCAGTGGGTAGGCGTCGGGCTCGGTTGCGTCGTTGACCCTCCGGAAATCTATACAAAATCGGTAGCTGCCGTCCTTCTTTTGAACCATGACTACGGGCGAGCTCCAGGCGCTGTGGGAGCGTTCTATTACTCCGTCTCGCTTCATTTTCTCGACTTCGCTGTTGATAACGGCCTGCATGGCCGGGTTACGGGGCCGGTATCTTTGTTTGATCGGACTGGCGGTCGGTTTCAGGCGGATCTCGTGCGCCGTTCGGTCGGTGGGCCTGCGGAGGGTTTCGAAAAGCGGTAATTCTTGCTCGAGGAATTCTCGTAACCGTCTTTCCTCGGTCGGTGTGCGTGGTGCAATCCCCTCGGTCGCGGTCGTCCCGGGGGTGGTTTGCAGCGTTATCGGTTTGGCTGGCGCGGGTACTGCGAGACCGATTTTTGCCCAAAAATCTACTCCGAGGAGTACTGCGCTCGCTAGGTTCGGCATGATTGAAAATTCATGTCAGATCGTGCGTCTCGTGGTTTGGACGGGTAGCCGGACGCGGCCGGGGAGAACGATGCGGTGGCCGTTGGCTAGTTGCACTTCCTCTTCGTCGGGGACGATCGCGAAGCCTAGGTTTTGCGCGAGTCGCGCGGTGTTCTCGTTTATGAATGAGATTTCGGATCCCGTATCGAGTAGCGCCATGAGCGGTTTCTCGTTTACCTGGATGTCGAGGTGCGGCCGCGGAAAAAATTTTACGTCGAGGACTGGGGGGCGGCCGGGGTTTCCGCGGTCCCGGCGGCGTTTCCCGGCGGGGGATGGCAGTCCTTTGTGAGAACTCCATCCTTGCCGCACTGAGAGCAGAACTTCTGCGCGGGTCGACGGCAATCGAATCGGGTGTGTCCCCGTTGTTTGCACTTCCAGCAGCATTCCCGTCGGTTGTACGCGGCGGCGGCGATTGGCGTTTCGGCGGTATTGGTTTTCGCGGGGGCGCGTTTCTTTCGATTTTGCTGAAGCCTTTCGTATTCGCTGGCTCGCTGCTGGAGGTCGCGAGGGCTATTGACGTCGCCTCGCCAGATGCGGCTCTGGTAGTCGGGGTGCAAATTTTCGTATAATTGCTCGACCTGCTCCTCGGAGAAGTATCCCCCCGCCCGGCGCATGAGCGTGAGTAGGTGTGTCGCGTATTTCACGTAGGCCTCCCCGTCCCTCTGCGTACGGTCGCGGATCTCGTTAACGAACTGTAATCGGTACCGGCGTGGTAGGAATGTTTCCTTAAAGTCTACGATAATGTCGTGCCAATCGAACCATCCGTCGCGGTTGTTACGGTACCAGAGGAGCGCGTCTCCTCGCAGGAGTTCGGGTAATCCGCGGAGCCAGTGTTCGTCCGAGAATTCGTACGCGGCGCGAAGTTCGTTGATGCGCTCGAGAAACGCCCAGGGATCCTTTCCTTCAAAGTGTAGTCCCCATTTCCGCATTTGGTCCATGATCTGGGTGGTAGGGGGTGCGGGGGGCGCTGGGCGGTCGGCCGGAATTATGGTCACCGGTGATGTCGCGGCGGGTACGGTCAGTGTCAGAGGCGGCGGGGGGTCGTTTTCTAACGCGGTTTTCTGGGACATCTCGGGGTGGGCGTTGATAAATTGGCTTAATCGGTTGCGGAGCTCTTCGAGCGTGCCCTCGGTGTCGAGTCCGAGGGTCTGGAGTTCGCTTATTAGCTCGGCTTTGGTCAGCCGATAATAATACGCCTTCATTTTACCCGTGTCTTGTGCCTGAGCCTTTCGGTCTAGTCCCTGTTCGGGCGCCATAAAACAACCTAGCTTCCGAAGCGCGGATTTAGCTCGCGGCTGGTCAGGGTTCGGAGTAGGCGCGGAGGAAGACACAAGACTCGGTTAAAATATAACAAAACAAAATAAGGTTTATTCAATTATGCGTGAATACATAGAGATGCTCGCGGGAGCGGTAAATATGTACAAAAGATCGCGGTCGCTGCTACGATAGCGGCGGTTTACAGTGATCGCGGAGTCGATGGCTACGTGTGATAGATCGCGGACGCGGTTATAATGGCGGTGAAATGCAGATATCGCGGAGTCGCTGGGTACGTGTAATAGGTCGCGGACGCGGTTACAATGGCGGTGACGTACAGATATCGCGGAGTCGATGGGAACGGGTAATAGATCGCGGAGGTGGTTACAACGGCGGTGATATGCAGATATCACGGAGCGTGCGGACGCCTGGTAAAGCGACGATACACGGAGATCGCGGAATTTCGCGGATCGGCGGGCGTGCGGGCTCGCTGAAGTACGGTGTGTGATTTTGGCGCGGGTGACGCGGTATCGCAGGTTTGGATAACGGCGGCAGTGAGCGCGTAAGGCGCTGGATCGCGATTGGACGTGATATCGAGCGGCTAAGACCCTTAGCGGAGATAGAGAAGTACTTTCTATCTCCTGGCGCATCGATTCGTGTAGGCGGGAGGCGGCACCGGGTGGCCAAGACCCTTGGCGAGTAAGAGAAGAACTCTCTTACCCTGGTTCACTCCGGTGTCACAGGTGTTCGTATGGAAGTTCGAGTCAACTGCCTAGATGCTTCATTCGGCAGAGGCAGAGAATACTCTCTACCTCCTGGTTGTTCGACTGTGGGATTTCGGGATCCGTGAGCAGCGGAGAATCGGTCGGATCGGTTTGCTGGCTCACGGCGGAATCTAAAACCTAGCAACATTGCTCGGTTTATATACGCCCGCGGTGGCGTGTCGGCGTGGCGGGGGTATACGCGACGGCAATCGCGCGCGCCGGGATGGAGCGGTGGAGCGTTCGGGAAGTACGGCGCCCCGACGCCGCGATTGCGTTTGGTGGCTCTCGGCCGTTTTCGGCACCGCTCGACGCTTCGAGTCGGTTGCCGCGCTAAGTCCGTTTGCGGACTGATACGCGAGATTGATAGTTTAAAAAGGGCACACCATGCCTTGTCTCGCCCGGCGGGTGTTCGGCCGGGCGGCATCCGGCTGATGCTCGCCGGGAATGCGTTTTGGGGCGCATCGTTACAATATTTATTAACATAAAAATTATTTGTTAACGTAATACTATTTTTATTAATTAAGGAAGGAAAGGATTTTTAGGAGTCAGAGGAACAGCTACGCATAAATAAAATATATTACCTATATGTATATTAATATTGTTATTTTATTTCAAAGTAAATTAAAAGAAGTATGATATAAAAGTTATTTCTCATAATAATGTATTTGAATTCCCGTGATTTTTTTCTCTTCTCCAGCTTCGCTTCTGCCTCTGCCTCTTCTTCTACCTCCACCTCTTCCTCTGCCACTGCCACTGCCACTGCCTCTGCCTCTGCCTCTGCCTCTGCCTCTGCCTCTGCCTCTGCCTCTCCCTCGCATCGCGTTATATACCGCCCGCACCAACGAGCTTAACGTTTCAGGCTGTAACAAAAAATAAATATTTTAAGTAAAATGACATTTTCGTATATATATACACACGTAAATAAATTTCATTATTAACACTTTGTCGAACGCTGTCACGTATGCGTCACATGTGATATGTGCGACTGTCGTTGCAAAGTGTTAACATTATTAATAATGATAAGAAATTATCCCATTATTTTAACACTTACGTTTAATACGATCGGCTGAGTCGCCGTCGGAGCCGTTGCTGTCGTCGACATCGTCGCCGTGGCCATGGGCGCCGTTACGACTGCCGGGGTCGTCGTTGACGTCGTGGCTCTAGAGGCCGTCGCGGCCGTCGTCGGCATCGTGATCGTGAGGGCCGTCATGGGCCTCGGGGTCGTCGTTGCTGTCGTCGGCATCGTGGCCGTGGGGGCCGTCACGGTCATCGGGGTCGTCGTTGCTGTCGTCGGCATCGTGGCCGTAGGAGCCGTTGCGGCCGTCATCGGCATCGTGGCCGTGGGGGCCGTCACGGTCATCGGGATCGTCGTTGCTGTCGTCGGCATCGTGGCCGTAGGAGCCGTCGCGGCCGTCACGGTCATCGGGGTCGTCGTTGCTGTCGTCGGCATCGTGGCCGTAGGAGCCGTCGCGGCCGTTGTCGGCATCGTGGTCGTGGGGTCCGTCACGGCCACCGAGATCGTCGTTGCTGTCGTCGGCATCGTGGCCGTAGAAGCCGTCGCGGCCGTCGTCGGCGTCGAGATCGCTGCCACCGTACCTTTACTTGCTGAAACAGATGACATATAATGCGTTTAAATGTTTACATTGTTGTGGAATCACGGCCAAAGTCACGGGACGTGATAACACTGCATTCCACGACAATGTAAATATCGTTATTTTCGGTTATGATACTCACAGAATCGCTCGTCGCCCATGCACCGCACGTCGTCCTCGCACCGCAACGAAAGAAAGAAGAAGGAACGTCGCGTCGCGTATCGTGATCGTGAGGGCCGTCACGGGCCTCGGGGTCGACTGTACGCGCATGATTGCCGATATCTCATCCTAACGCGCGCACGTGCGCGCGCTCCATGAAATTGATAGATCACAAATATATCAATAATTTATATTGCTATATGTTGTAAATATGTGATAAATATACAATGATGTTAAAAACAATCTCCAATCCCGTACAACTTCCTTACTTTCCACTAACATATCCGTATATAAGGAAAATTTTCTACGCGATTAGATGACATATACATTTCAACATTCATTTCCGATAGAAGCAGCAGCATGTAATCTTGAAAATCTTCTTTAATTAAGAATTGTTAAATGCATGATACTAATTGTAAGAACCATTTTACTTTCGAACGTGTAAAAAAGTAGTCTTTATTCAGGATTTTCTCCAAGAAAAACTCCGCAACGTATCGATTTGCAACTTGGCACGTTTATTACATTACGGACGTGCAAAGGTAAAATTAAAAAGTAAACATTTTATGTGTAAACTGTAACACATTATACATATTATATTAATCCGTATCGATCTTCAATGCGATATATAAATCCCTATTTCATTGATTTCACAAGGTATATATATGTTATTGATAAATATTAAGTATATTTATTTGCCTCTGATATTTTGCCATTACGTTAAAAGTAAATGTGAAGAGAGAGCAGAGATAAAAAGAGATTACAATAACAGTTTTCTGTTGACGCAACACAGTACTGTTTTGCAAACATTCTTACAGCCATGGCAGCCGTATCAATGGCTTCGAAGCAATTGCATCTCAGCGTACACGAAACGCTCTCGCTACAGTAGGCGGAGCCTTTTTTAACGGAGCCTATCCGTTCCCTACGCGATGATCCACTGACCGCTCCAGTAGACCGAAGAACGAAGTTATATGCTACGCCATTTGTGCTTAACTTTTTATATACACATACGTAGACAACCCATAAAATAAGAATGTAATACCACGATCTAGTTCTAGCACTAACAATAAGTGTACTATGTGTTAAACGTTATTATATATAAAATTAAGTACAAGATAATTAATCGAAAAATCGTGCACCAACTTTTGTACAGCAGTAAACTTTTGCGCAAAGGAGTTAACGCAATAAGAAAAGTGGAATTTATTTAACAATATAACTATTGAGAAAAAACTTTGAAAAGAAAAAAGTAATGATACTTACCGTCTTGCCAAACGTGAAAAAAAAAGGCTTCTCAACTTATGTCATTTATGTATATATATAAACTATGGAAAAGTTAATGTATTTTAAACTTGTGTGGATAACGAGAAAATATTATAGGAGTACTATGGATAGAATAGGTTTTAAATTAATAATACCACAATACCTGGCTTGGCCAATAAGTGTGCATACGTTATTGTTATATTGTCGTATATATTTGACAAGAAATGGCAAAAATAATCTGTAATATATATCTGTTATTCGCAAATCCAGGTAGTAGCTCCATTTGAAATAACTTGTAAAATATTTTTTAATATAAATAATGTTACAGAAAAATGTTTTTTTATTTTTGCATTACATTTCACAATTTTTTAAATGTTATCTGATGTTAAACATATTACATTAAATTATCGTACGTTTCAGATTTTATTCTATGATTTATGGTATGTACTCTGTTGTTTATACTATGAGCAATTTTGATGAGAACAAGTTACGACAGTCTTTGTACTTAGGCCTTTACTATATGTAACGTTAAACGTATATTGAAATAAAAGTGTAAGGAGGAAAATGTAATTCTGGTTGACACTTATGAGCATGACACAAAGATCGCAATCACAGTCGAAATAATTGCATAAATCAAGGACTAGCATATCTTATCACGAGGAAATTTACAAGTAAATTTCCTGTTAAATTATACAATTCATTTTTTAACAGGAATACAATTTATAAAATTGTATTCATGGCATTTCTTTTTGTAGTGATTTATAAAAATCACTGTAATATAATTTGGAATGTCATATGTTATATGTTGCACGGTATTCGTGTTGCACTTTGCCCTGTGTAATTATATTGAATACCGTGTGTCAACGTGTAATATAACAAAAATTAATGTATTTCCTTAAAATATTTGTATCATTATTCGTATCTTTTAGAATGTCATTGGTAATAAGAAAATAGATATAATTTCTCAATTTCACAGCATGATCGCATTACAACTTTTTGTTCTAGTCCGTGATAGATTTGCTAGTCTATGGGATTTATGCAATTACTTCAACTGTGATTGCGATCTTTCATGACACTGAGAAATTCATATTACTTTGTCTTATTACTGAAAAGTAATATTTGCGGTAACGTAGCATGATGTGCAAAATTCATACTCAACGTACTCATTGTAGATGCAACATCATGTTACCATGCCGTTATATTACTGAACATAATGACATTAACAAGATACTAATAATAACAAAATATTCAAGAAAATATTTATGTATTTTAATTTGCATATATGATATTAATCTTATACGTTTTACGTTACTTTTTTCTTTTACTTTAACTTTTTCGATTTCGTATATCTTTTAATTTAGTACTTTATATATATTTACTTTTTATTACTTTTACTTTTCATTACTTAGTTATACTTTTATACTTTTTATTTGTTCGACAAGTTTTTTAATTTTCTATTAGCTGTATTTATTGCTTTTGCAGCACCATTATTATACCGTGTACGGGAATATATTTTAACTGACATTAAGAATTTTAATGCTTGCATGCGATGATTGTAACACTTTTCATTAGTGTCAAACTATCCAGCATGCATTTTATTGGTTGCATACATACCCTTGTTTACAATTTTCTGAAGAACTTGTGTAGATGACCAGTGACGTTGCCATGTACTATTAAAAGCCATTAATTGCGTTTTGATGATCTCGTTAAAAAGGCTTGTTGGTCGAACTAATTTCGTGACTGTTGGAGCATCTTCGTCTGCGTTCGGATATTCGCGATATTCAATATATTTTTCATTAGCCGTCGCATCATTCATTGGTGTTTTCCACATTGTTGCACGACAGTCATCACAATTATTTTTTTGAATACATCGTCGTGCCACATACCCTGCAAAAAATGTTATAGCATTTTCATCATAATTACCAAGTGTATTTTCATTTTCGGTGTCCATATCACCCATTTCTTCCAGAATGTCTCTGATAAATAATTCTGGATAATCAGCATCAGCATCATCGTCATCAAGAAAAGGAACGTTTGCATTCATATTATTTTCAACCCTTTTAGTTGTAACCTGTGGAAAGAATATGTCTGAATAACAGTCGGACCATTCTTGCGGTTGGATTAGGATTGAATCCTCCGCGTTGCCGAAGTTTTGAAAAAAAATGTTCCACCGAATCTTGGTTACATAAACCTGTTGCAAGTTCAAATCCTTCATATTTACTTGCAAATTCCTAATACAGATTAAGAATAGCTTGTACTGTAATTACAAAACCTTTGAAGCAAGGAACTTTAGTTATTTTATTGGGATTTTTGGACCATTCTGAAGACCACTGCACAAAGTCAGTCAATAACATTATAATATCGGGATTTTTCTGTGACAATGGCCGTTTCCCACCAAATGTAACATTAAGGCTGTAAGAGTTGCAAGCATCAATTATACTATTCATCTTCTCTGCAAATTCAGCTGACGCTTTCCACGTATTTGAATTCAATTCTTTTCCATCGCCGGCTGTTTTTATTGCAGCTGCAAATCTATTACTAAATAACTGAAAGGCTTTTTTAACATTCATTGCCTCAAAATTTTTCGGACGAATGTGTGCCTGTGTTATATGGGATAATAAATTTGAGCCTCCTTTTGTGGCATTATCGATACTCCAAGTCTTTACGAAATCGGAATATGATGCAATTATTTCTCCTTTGCAATATAATTTATCATGCGTTCTAAAATAACTCGCTAATCTTTTAACTAAGTGCGGGAAATCGTATGAAGCATGATATTTTTTATTATTGTAAAAAAAAAAATGGTTTGTGTACCTCAACGCCGAGTTCACTATAAGCGGCTTGGTTACTGGTACCTTGATCGCACGTAACGAGTTGCACATCAGCACCCGTTTCATTCAACTTGTCTAAACATATTTTTAGTATCTCAACTATTTCAGTTGATTTCATGCACTTACCTGGAAGAAAATACGCAAGAGGTTGTCGCCATGGATGACGTGCATTCAAGCTATCTAGGCAAAATAGAAAGACGCATTTAGCTCTTTCTTCTGTTCTACCTAGAGGTCCCAAATCTCTTAGACCTTCTACTTGGTCCAATTTCGAAGAATATTCTTCCCAGCTCTTTATACTCATTTCATCCCATTTTAAAGCACACGCTCTTTCTTCCTCTGGTAATTTCGAAATTTTTTCTTTTAATTTGTGAAATATAATATCACAAAATCCTGGTTTTACATCATATTCTTCTATCCATCTTCTAATTGTTCGCTGTCCAGGAAAATTACAACCAGCTTTCTTTAAGCGACAAAATGCTGCGGTTGAATAATAGTACAGCTGTTTGGACAGCATTTTTTCTTCCTCTGTATAATTTGTACGTGGCTTATGCAGTTGCAAATGAATCATGCTTTTTGCAACAGGATGCAGTTCTTGTTCATTTATTAATTTTTTAAATGTTTCTTTACTCTTCTTTAATGTTTGTTTAGTCGACTTCTTTAATGTTTCTTTGCTCTTCTTTAATGTTTGTTTAGTCTTCTTTAATGTTTCTTTAGTCTCCTTTTTACTTTTCGACAGACGTTGCTGGAGAAATTTTTGGCGCCTTAATTGTTGTCGCAAATGTCGATTTTCCATCTTTAGATCTTTGATTATTTGTGCATCTTTATTATTTGTTTGCGTGCAATTATCTTGGCGTTGATCATTTGTGGGTGGCATAGGTGGCTCGAGATGCACCCATTCCATTATATTTTCCTCTTCCGCAGTTACATCAAAATTTAAATTAGCACGTTTATACGTACGCAATGCAGACTGTTCAGGCAATTGTACTTCCGCCACGTTTTCATTATTGAATAAAAATGCTGCCGTATAATTTGTCTGTACTTTTTGTCCAATTTTGACATTTTCACTGTTTGCGGAAGAGCCTGCAGACTGTTTAGGCACTTGTTCTTCTAATGTCATGTTTTCATTATCGAGTGAAAATGCTGCTGTATAATTTGTCTGCACTCTCTGTTCAATTTCAACATTTTCATTATTTGCGGAAGAGCCTGTGTCTTTGTATGGAATTGGTATAGCATTCCGTGTCAATCGTTCTTTTGTGGCGTTTGTAAAGCACGTAGCAGTAAAATGATCCTCGCACAATAATACCACTCGAAGGGTAGCGGGAGAAAATTTCTCCAACTTAGTATTTCCTGCAACAGAAATATAACAAACTACATTAAAATTACGATTACACGTTTACTTAAAAAAAGTAACATTGCAATGCAATGTTATACTGAGAATTCGGTAAATCGCGCCCAATATTAACATTTATAATAAAAAGTAGAGTCGAAAAGTCTTCAATCACTTTCTCGAACCTTGTTTAATAAGACAGTAATTATTATAACTAAAATAATGAACATCGCCTTTTTCTTTATAGTGATTTAATAGAAAAGTTGTTTGTTAACATTAAAAGTTAAATCGATTGAAAAGGGCTAAAACCAATGATCGAAAACATCGTGAAAATTATAATTGACCAAAACCAACAGTCGAAACGTTGTGACGATTACAATAAATAAAGATAGCCAGATCGAGTAAAAATTTGTTATTGTTCAGTAGTAGAAGTAATACAACATGGTATAAATTAGACAAAATTCGTGTTTAATAAGGTTGGATCATTCCCTTTTTAACGTAATGTACTATGTTTTATCGCAAAAAACCCGAGGTTTTAATATCGACATATTTATAATTACGCGATACATACGCAGTATGTACCTACTTCCTTTGTCAGCATAACAATATATAAAAAAATAATATTTATTCTCCAACAACCTACCTGTATTACGTATCCATATTTCGCATCTCGCATCCTTTTTCATTGGAAATCTAAATAGGCGCTTAGAAAGTCTCGTGTTCGTACAGTCTTTGTACATATACCTATCAGAAATACGAGTTACACGGCACTCACTCGACATTGTATTATTCTTAATATACAATTATAAAATAAATATAAATATACTTAAAATATATCTCAAAACAATAATCTAAGAATAAATGTAAGAAAACTTTTAAACAAAAAAGAGAAGAAACAAAATAAGAAGCTTCCTTCGCCAGTAAATAAATACAAAACCAAAGTCGTTTTTGTTCGACCCAACTGGCCAAATAATTAATATATTTAAAATTCACAACGTTTCAACCGCAATTTCGGTCCTTCTCAAGTGATTCATCAAGCTATGCATCCTCAAAAACCGCGTACAGAATATCAATTACGTCGCTGACATCGTGCCCTAACCACATCATGCACACGTAAAGCTAAAAAAGTGAAATAAACTCACGATAGTCAAAAAGATAAAAACGCTCAGAAGTCATAAAATAAAAAGTAAGAATAAAATTGAATTGTTAAGTTATAAATAATGTACAAAGTAAAATGAAAGGCTTACATATTCTGTGCGTCAAAACGGAAAATGAGAACGGTAGTGCAGAACGAAGAAACGTCGCAAGCCATAACTGCGAACACATCAGTACAGCGTGACAGACGAAGTCATACTAAATGACCGATACATAACAAATAAATAGATGTGTTCACAGGTGGAAACGAGCAGAACAAAAGTGTAAATTAGGTGACGCCAATCACACGGTTGTAATTCGCGGGCAGACTTTCTGTGTCTTTTTGAAGATTGATTGCGCAATCGCATTTTTTAATAAAAAACATCTCAGAGATTTCTTGTTTCTTAAAGTGTCGCTCCTTATATAAAATTTTTGGTTGTTGCCAATTGAAATCGTGGTTATGCGTGAGACGGTGCTTACTAACCACAGAATGATTATCGCTATTCTTCCTAATATCACAGAAATGTTCCTTAACACGTGTCTCTAGGTGCCTTTTTGTTTGACCAATATATGCAGCGTTGCAATTAGCACAAAAAAGAGAAGTAAAAAAGAAAAGAAAAGAATGTCAAAACCGACACGATAAAACACACGCGCACGAACACGCAATGGTGTAATTTGAAGTTAATCACGTCGGATGAGACAGTGACACGCTGTCTATGTGTTACGAGAGAAGTACACCGAGCTTCAAAACCGACACGATAAAACACACGCTTAGGCCTCACGACCACGCAATGATGTTTACAGTTAATCGCGTCGGATGAGACAGCGGCACGCTGTCAACGTGTTATGAAGCACACTAATCTCGTTAAGAGATAAGATTATATCTCTCTGTACGAAATTACACAGAACCGTGCACGAATAGCAAAATATCCAACAATAATTCACAATTGTAACCACAAAACTCGTCGCGCTTACTGACTGTTATCGCAGTCAATGAACCATTCGCCTATTATCGCGCTTCTTATGTTTCGCGTCAAACGGCCGAGAAACTATGGCCACGTTCCGTAACGCGCATATGCGCGCATTTTCTATAGTAAACATTACGTAAACTATAGATAAATACGGAACGCAGGTATGATTAAACGTTTATATAAATCCGACTATACCGCTCATAAAGCTAACTGAAAACTTTAAACGTGTTGATATCAATTAGTTATTTAAATCATTATTATATTAATATAAAAATTAACATTAATATTAAATGTTAATGAATTATCGTACATAATATTTAGTGCAAAAACTTTACTTTTATTTAATTGTAATCTAGTGCAAAAAGTATATAGAATGTTTATGGAAAATTGTAACTGTACAGGTTTTCAAAATGCAGCAATTCCTTTAAGTGCAAAAAAAATGTAGTTTACACATTTCTCAAGTACACATGTATAAACTGTAAGATTGATAGGGTTTCTTGCAGTCAATTAATTGTTTATACTATCTTAATAACTGCAAAATCTGTACACCAAGAAGTAGAGGCAGAGGCAGAGGCAGTGGCAGTGGCAGTGGCAGTGGCAGTGGCAGAGGAAGAGGTGGAGGTAGAGGAAGAGGCAGAGGCAGAGGCGAAGCTGGAGAAGAGAAAAAAATCACGGGAATTCAAATTCATTATTATGAGAAATAACTTTTATATCATACTTCTTTTAATTTACTTTGAAATAAAATAACAATATTAATATACATATAGGTAATATATTTTATTTATGCGTAGCTGTTCCTCTGACTCCTAAAAATCCTTTCTTTCCTTAATTAATAAAAATAGTATTACGTTAACAAATTTTAATTTTTATGTTAATAAATATTTATTTTGCTTTATTTACAATTTTTATATTTATAAATTATATATATATATATATATATATATATATATATAATTTATAAATATTTATAAATGTAACGTAGCGCATCTTGTCGATTTGCCAACTCGAGATTCGGCACACGGCGAGACACCGTACGCGATACCCGAAATGCGTGGCAACGTCGCATAGCCGGCGAAGCAGCTACGTAGACGGAGACAACCGAGACAGTAAATCGTATGTCTGTCCTTCTCTCCTCGCTCGAAGCTTGCCGAGCGGCGAGCGCCGGGGCCGGCCGAGCGCGGCCGCCGCGGCCGCAGCATATCCTCTCTAACTGGCTAGTTCGGACACGAACCATTAGCACGGATGCAAACCATGTGCGGTTACCGAGCGAAACGACGTAGTTGAGTTGCACTTTCTCAGGCGGCGCGTCGGAAAATGCGACACAGAAAAATTGACGAAAAATGACGGGGTGGCCTCTCTCAGGTTTCTCTCTGGTAAGGGTAAGGCTGGTAAGAAGAAATGGTGGGCGGAGGAATTTGAAAGTAAACTTCTTTTTAAGTAAACAGTAAACTGTAAACAGAACGTGACATCAAAAAGACCATTGTTATAAGTCAAATCATTAAAAATATATAAAATTGAAGTAATAAAATAGAAAGAGAGTAATACTTAAGTCATTCCGTAGATTCGTCATTGAAATCACAAAACATTTTTAATAATATGAAAATTGTTCCCGAAAAATTAAAAAAAGCTGAAAGTGTAACTTACTTTTAGTGAATAATGAAAAACAAGCCTAGGTAGTGAAAAGTGAATATTACGTGTCTTGTGTGTCAAAGAAGAACACAGAAATGACTGCACTATAAACTGTTCCAAGCAGCCGAGTAATAAAATGTTTAACATCCAAAAGCGATAGACAGACTGAACAAAAAGGTACGTGCCTCAGAACAAAGGGGCTAGAAATAAGAAGGTTGCAAAGTTAAATAGATAGTATGAGTCTATCATATACAGGATTATGGTTCTATGTGTCTTTCTTCAAATTAATAGTGTCGTTATATTTCTTGATGAAAAACATTTCAGCAATTTTTTTCTTTCGTGTATTTATCTTCTTAATCCTTATGCAAAATCTCTGGTTCTGTTCATTTAGAATCATGTCCTTGCGATATACGATGTTTGTTACCACTGAATGATTACTGTCGTGCTTAATAGTATCTCTCATGTGTTCCTTAATACGGGTCTCCAGACGACGCGACACTTAGTCTGTCTAATATATGACTACGTTTATTTGGCGGCTTGTAATCTGGTTTAATAACCACCGTATTTAATAATTATACACTGTTAGCGCAGGTGATGTGTGTCCACCGTTTTAATAAGACGTCTGTAAGTGTGTTACTTTTCACGCACGAATTGATGTTTGATTATATTAGCGTGTGTGACTTGTCACATAGCTGGAGATGTATAACTTAATTATGTGTGTGATTTTTAACGCGCTTATAAATGTGTGAAAAAGGATCGCAGCCACTTTTATACACATGCATATGTGTATAAATTTGGTGAAGGCACTTTTTACACGTTTCTTGCCGTACATACGTACGTGATTTTAAATCACGTATATCACGTTATATAATGCGATTATAAACGGCAAGAAACGTGTAAAAAAGGCTTTCACCAAATTACATATATGCGTGTATAAAAGTAACATCTTAGATTTAGAGTATGATATACAATGAGATGTGATATTATTAAAGTTGTAACGGCCTGACTTTTTCGTCGAACGCGGACTAGGTGTGCCGGATCGGGAGTTTGACTGAAAGGCCCAGAGACAATAATCAGTTTGTAAAGCACGCTAACATTTATTCAATTTGAGATATACAGAGTGACGGAACGCGATATATTACATACAAGTGACGGAACGCGGTATATTGCAACGGTAGTGCATGTGCACTCGGCGCAGTATTACGAGGCGCGGAACAGGTCGCGGTATTCGTGATATCACATACAGTTGACAGAACGCGGTATATTACAATGGTAGTGCATGTGCACTCGGCGCGGTATTACGAGGCGCGGAACGGGCCGCGGTATTCGTGATCTTACCTACAGTTGACAGAACGCGGTATATTACAACGGTAGTGCAGGTGCACTCGGCGCGGTATTACGAGGCAACGGGTCGCGGTATTCGCGATATTACATACAGTTGACGGAACGTGGTATATTACAACGGTAGTGCATGTGCACTCGGCGCGGTATTACGAGGCAACGGATCGCGGTATTCGCGATATTACATACAGTTGACGGGACGCGGTATCTTACAACGGTAGTGCACGTGCACTCGGCGTGGTATTACGAGACAACGGGTCACGGTATTCGCGAGATTAGAATACGATGCAGTGCGCCTTCGGTATGGTTAGAGCGTCGCGCGGGACTGCAAGAAGACCCGGGGCGGCGACGGCGAGAGTCCTCGCCGCGAGACCGAGCGTGCTCGACCCCGCGTATCTGTGGCCGTGGGGTTCTAGGAAGGAGCTCGTGGACACCTGAGAGTACTCAGTCGTAGCGCAGAGCTCTAAACCGCGTTTGTGTGTCGCCCTAGGATGCGGGAAGCTTCGTCGGAGATGGCTGAAGGCCCGTAGGAGACGAAGTGTGTCTCTCTCGCCGGAGCGTCGGTTTATATACCGCTCGGCGCGGTGGTTTCGCTAGGAGGGAGGCCGATCGTCAGGCGAGTTGCGCTGTGGTGGGATCGGTGCGCCGCGCCGCGCCGCCGCGCACTTGTCTTCGGCGGGGCTCGGCTCCTGTCGGCGTCCGTCGGGAAGGCCCCGGTGCTGCGTCTAGCCTGCGCACCCGGGGTATTTGGACGTATTAAAAATGTGGGCGCACCGCGCCCTTGTCTTCGCCCGACTGATAATCGGTCGGGCGGCATCCGGCGGTTGTTGGCCGGGGACGATGCTTTGGAGAAGGGGTGCATCGTTACAAAGTAATAAAAGTTTGGTTTATTAAAGTATACAATGAAAGAGTGACCGCAAAAACAGGCCAAAAATAGCCTAATTCACCTTTGTCTTTTTTCACCCTTGAATTTAGACTTCTACTTAGTACTAAAAATGATAGTCTATAATGAGTCATAAATCCTCAAAAAGTTTCAGATTGAGCCGGCTTTGAAAAAAAAAGAGGCGAGGGGACTCACTCTAATCAAGCACACCGATAGTGAGAGGCGAGGAGACTCACTCTAATCACGTTTATACTAACATATATTCGCGTATACCTGTAAATAATCACATAACAGCGAACGAATACGTTTTTTGAACCTATTATTATGTAAGTTTCCATTTCAACGTTTTAAAACAGCGAATACGCAACCAACTTTGACCCTTCATATCTTGAAAATAACTTGAACTTGAACTTAACTACTACTACTATTACAGTATACTACTACTTAGTACTTTAATAACACTTAAAAGTAATACACTGAGAAAAAATATTTGGATAAAAAAAATGTCAATAACTTTCAGATCAAGGAATGCGGCAGGGGTGAAAACAATAGTCACTTATCTTCAATTATATCACCTTCTTCAATGTCAATAGGTTGGGGACAAAATTCTAGATCGATGTTGGAAAACTATGGTGCTATTTGCCATTCTATCTCGTAAATCTTTGTCCGTTTCACCAGCGTTAAAGCTTTTTTAAGACCAGACACAAAAATGGGAGAACTTTAGAGAGGTAGGTTTAAATATAAAATAAGTGCGATTGCATTATTTTATTTTCATACTCTAAACATTTGAAACAATTTTTGATATTGTATACTAAAAGTTTAAATATCCGAAAGAGCTTATATCTAAATAATCATTATGATTAAAAGAAAAATTTTGGATTAGATACACTGAGTGCAATAATTATTATAAATGAGATAGTAAAGATTCTTATTAACAGAGTTAATAATGATATTACATCATATTAACAAACGGCAAAGTGATGAAGAACGCAACACTAATGTCACATCCTCCTCATCAAATCTTGTATTGCTGTTAATGTCAGTATTATTAATTAATTCTAATGTCACATTTTCCGCACGGATGTCTAAAATCACGAAACTATAGTAACTGCGTTATAAGAGACATTATCTATTTTTTTTTCTCTATAAGAAACTTCACTTGGGCAAATTGTACTATTTTCAATCACTCAGTCATAATAGATATCGCAATACCTGAATATAATAATGTGATTGTCCTTGAATCAAGAAATGCAGCAGTATTAATTGTCCAACCGTTGATCTTACTTGAGACGCGAGAAGAATTCTAAAGAAAACGAATTGGGAATCCGCTTGTCTCTACGTCTTATGTATATGATAGACAATGTACGAGTTAGAAGTGGACCTGACCAAATTAACAAAAATTAGTTTTATCGTATTTTATTAGTTTGTATTTAAATGGAGTTGCAAGATTATTTTTGAAAGATATAGAAAAATAGATAAATATTTAATATTATTTTTTTTTACACTATTTTATTTTATAATGCAAGTATATAAATTTATAATTGCAAAAGACAAAGAAGAATTAATACTTTCAAATAGGGTGTTACGTCGAAGAATTATTTTAGGACATTGGGGTGGATTATATGGAACTGAGTGTTAAGTGTTTCGCCTAAATTGAGATGGAGAATCCTAGATACGATTGATAAGTGACTGGTTTAAGACTTGTTTCCCGATGATTCCTGGTTATTACTGCTCTTTCTAAGGATAATTCGAATTTGCTGGGTGGGTTTCTATTTTTGTAATTTTAGGTTTTGGTCGTTCTTCAGGAACGGACGTTGATGGGAACGGTTAGTGACATCTTGGATAGGGACGGGAGGTTCAGCATGTAATGCAGGCGATGGAAAAGAATTGAGGACGCTCGGGTCGAATTCATCCCCGATGTAATAGGCTCGCCGAAGCCGTTTTAGCTGGTGCGTTCGTCCCGATCGTCTCGAATAAACCATTGGTGACCCGATGTGTGGAATAACCACTTACCTTGCTCTGTTCTCGTCCTCGATAATTGTTATATTTCTTTATTAGACAAGCTTACGCATATTTAGAATTTTTCTGTGATTAGTATTTATATTTCTCTTGACAGTTTGTCTTAATCAGAGAACATTACTTTATAAAAGTAACATATTACCGTTACTATTATCGTTACTTGTTACTAATTTTAAAAAGTAACGCCTTGCTGTTACCGTTACTAATTGTAAGAAAGTAACGATTTGTTACTCTTTTGTTAATATTTTGTAATATTGAAGTAAAATATTTGACACGAATGTACACGATGATCTGTGTTTCCTGCTTCGGCGAGTTATGATTGGGATCGACACGAAGACAATGTATGCGATTGACGATTCACACGAAAGCATGTATGTAAGCGATTGGCGGTTTCAATTATGTTAAGATAAGGGGTTTAATGTAATATTCAATTTTAATGTGTAACGACTATTCCGTTAGTTATTTATATTCAACGATCAATGTTATTGTTTTGTTACACTGAAGAAGGCCACAGTAATGGCTGAAACGTTTGTTGATTAGCTGTATTGTTCAGAATATATTAAATGTAGCACACATATCTCGCTAGTTCGCAAGCCTTTTGTTTAAATTTGTAAAATATTTGATTTTAAAATTAATTTATTTAATTTTAAATGACTTAAAGGTCTGTTTGTACATGACATTATTGAAAGTAAGTGGAAGTTAGTATTACAAATTTTGGAAAATTTTCTTTGTGTATTTTAGGGAAACTAAGCTTTTGGTAGGAGTAAATTACTTGAGACAAGAGAGTAAAATTTTTGTTCAGAAATGTAGTCTTTCTAACGCCAATCTAAGAATGTTATTTAACTTTTTTTAATACATTGAATCGGATTTTTTAAATAATAGAGTAAGTGTTCTTATCCTGTAACAAAGTTTCCATTTTTTGTAAATAAGCGTTTTTATCTAACACTAAAGTAACATAATTCTTGTCAGCACGTGTAAAAATAACATTGAAGTTTTTTTGGCAAAAACGTGAAGTTGAGTTATGCATGGAAATAAATCTTTTATCAATTGTTCTCGAATTTGTGTGTAAGACAAAGTAGTTGACGTGATTTCTTGTCCAGCGAGGCGTTGCTACAGTGCCAGACTAGAGTCAAGCTCAACAGGGTCTTCTTTCCCCGCTAATTTTTCCAAGCCCGTTCCCTTGGCAGTGGTTTTGCTAGATAGTAGATAGGGACAGTGGGAATCTCGTTAATCCATTCATGCGCGTCACTAATTAGATGACGAGGCATTTGGCTACTATAATGAGAGTCATAGTTACGACCGCACCAGGGGGTCTGGGGGGGCGGTTAGCCCCCCCTGAATCCTCCCCGTGGTCGGAGTGCGATCAACGTCAGCAGTACTTCCCTTTACGCTAGAATCAGAGCCGACATCGGGGATTTCCCCCTTACAGAGCCCATACCTGACGATTACGTACTCCCGGACAAGCCGACCCTTCAAACGTAGGGGCACGGTTTCCCGTAACGCACTCATGACTCACTATTGTACCTGTGGTGTTCCCCAGGTAGCAGGGTTCCTGCAGCGGGCGTGATCCACTCGGATTAGATCAGCCCAACTGACAGGGTTGGGGTGCCATAACACCCCCATTATAGGTAATGCGCAACATAAGCTTCATAGCGTGACCCACACTAGGCCCTCCATGCCGCTCACTCGGCTATGCGAATCCTCTGCCCCTACGAGTCCGACACCATCTGGTAGGGCACCGGTAGCCTCCCGGCGGGGCTCCCTACCCCCGTAGTACTTGTGTCGAGCGATCTTAGCTCACGTTTGACGAGTCGACGTCGCTGGTGCCATGCCCCCAGCTACCACGTATTTGCACAAGTCGCCCCGTACTATTAACGCGTCGCTCATCGGTTGCCCGGAGATCCGGGATTTGGCAGCAGTCGACGCGCCTTAGGAATATACGGCACGTGGTGCGCCATATACCCCGCTCGTATTGGGCACCTCCCACGCACGAGCACGCCGCGCTCGCTTCGCGAAACGCTACCCTGTTCAGTACTACCGGCTGCATCCGTTACCCAGCTGATAGGACCTGGGATTGGGCAGCAGCCCAGCAGTTTTATGGGTAAAGGGCACAGGGTGCACCGTTTACCCGCGCTTGCTTGAATTTCTTCACGTTGACATTCAGAGCACTGGGCAGAAATTACATTACAATTATAGCCCTTCTTGCCTCCTTTTGAAAGCCTCTTTATTCTTGCCCACACCGCCATGATCCCGCATTCCATCAATTAATATTAATCTACGTTAATATTAACGTTAATATTAACGTAGGTTATGCACTACTGCATAGTTGTAGATTAAAGCTTTGTTATCGTGCTGTTTCCTTCTTTCCTTGCAAAATATCTGGTCTTCGTGGACCAATATGCTCTACATGTTCTGCTAGATTGTTATTAAATTTAGAGCCTAATGGTTTCTTAATTCGGTAATTTAGCGTTGGATTATTGCTTTCCTGACATAAGGCAATCACAACGTTTCCTGAAATCTTTAGATTAGATACTTTCTCGAAGAGGTTATGGTTATCTTCCTTAATCTCATTTTCAGTAGCATGATATCCGCCTAAACCTTGGCTTTTAGAAATCGGCAGATTTGGAACTTGTAAGTTTGTACTCTTTCCCAATCCATCTTTATACGATTCTATCTGAGATAAGTATGCATGGATGGGTTGTGGAACGTTAAACTCAGTGTCCTCGACTGCTTTTCTGATTGTTTTTCCTCAATTGACAAAGCTTTGCGTCCTTGTTTAGCTTTTGCATCAGTCAATTTCATCCATAAGAGACTTGTTACACATAGACCATCTCCTCTTTGACAAGGATCCTGTCCATCTGCCTCTTGTCTGTCTGACACTGCGTTTCTTCCGTTATTGAAGGTAAATGTGCGAACGAGGTTGAAAATTCTTCTCTAGGCTTTATTTCCATCACAGTAACATCGACTCCGAAAATCGATTCTGCCAGTATCAGTTCGTTACGTTGTTTCGTAGGCGTTGCTGCCTTATCCAAACCTGGTGGCGGTGTTAACAGTGGCGATTTAGGACCGAGTGTTTTTGGAGTTGGTGGTCTTTTTCTTACCAGCCTTAGCCGGATCGAAATTTTCGAATTTTCTTCGGTATCTTGGAGCTAGACGTTTAATTTCTGCTGTGTATTGTTTTTTTGCTTCTTTTATTTCAGCTTTCGCTTTCATGTTTGAAGTTTTAGCTTCAGCTACTAATTTTGTTTAATTCAAAACTATATTTTTATTACGTTGCCAATGTTATGACATTTGGTGTTGCTTTCAATATCTTTTATGAATTCGTGCATGGCAGTTTTTTGGTTTAAGTTCGTGGAGAGGTAAAAATTATTGCCAAATTGGAGGAGTTTAGTCATCTCTGAAGGAAGTACCTCCGTGTTGGAGAAGTTAATAAAGAATCATTAGCATATTTTATTTTAACAATTTTAAAAGAACAGATATGCAGTGCAAAATATCCTTGGATTTAATGTTACCTAGACTATATAATTTTATATTGTCTCCGAATTCAAGACGAATGAAACTTTGGATTAAATTGGTAAAAATGTTAAAAAAATTATATTTAAGGAGAGAAGGTAGTAATTTGTGAATTAATGGTAATCAAATACTAGTCTTTAAGTCACACACATTGTGATTGTGGTCCAAAGTTACAAATTTAGATTTTATGTTACGTTTAACTGAATAATCGCTTTAGTACCGTTATCTTGGAATATGTAATAATTTGCGTTTCCGTTATTATTAAAAATTTATTTGATGTTTCTACCCAAACATTCGGGTCGAATACCTAGTCAGTCAGGTTGGCTTGTAAACTATTGTAAACTATTTGTCAAATATTGCGAGTATTATACTGGCGCACATATGTCAACGGCTGCGTACACATTATCCATATCTGCGCGTGTCGTGCAGTCGCGTTGCTGTCGACGGGAAAGAGCAAGTCCTTGCTGACCAACGTGATCCTGTCACTCACCCGCAGGACGCAGGACGTCCAACGCGAGCAAGCGCAACCGACACAGTTCCGAGGTGACCAGCGTTCCAACTTCTCCATTCCCAGGTACATTGACCAGGAGGCCTGGGAGTCCGGCGGTAACAGCACAGACACTATTGATTATTTTGATCTTGAACCCTTGCCCGGAGCGGACGCTGATTTCGCCGAGCGAAATAATGGTCGCTTTGAACAGTAACAAGAGTTTATTAATGAACGGCAGGATGAAAATCATCAGATTTCGTGTTCTTTGCCGTCGCCGACGAAGAAGTAAAACAATAAGGGCAGCAGTTGGCGCCGCAAGTTTATGCTACGTCGTCGCTTCTACGATTTTTTGAACTTGAACAACGGTGAGACACGTTCCTCTTCGCCGAGCGAATCGATAGCAAAGTCCTTATCCTAAATCGAGAAATCCTTGTTCAGATGAGGGGCAACAAGGCAACAACACCACGGCGACGACCATCTCGTCGCCATCGGTGTAAATTGACGTGACCGGAAGCCCTCAGATAGCCACCGCCTCTGTCGACGACATACCGTCTCTGGAAAACAGCTTTAGCTAGCTTGAAAAGGAAAATGACGATAAGGAGGAGCAGGCTGGTCCGGAGTTTGAGACGGAGAACTTATTTTTACCGTGCAGCCCCGCGGCCGCGACCATCGTTGGCCTGGACTTCCTCCACGGTGCCCTATTACGACTTTATGTCTGTGAACGGCGGCGCGATGCGGCAGGGGATCATCAGAACCAGCTCGCCCCAGCTATCGTCTGATGTGAGTTTGCATTCCAGCGCGGACTGCCCGCTGATATTTGCAGCTTTTACGGTGAGGACAGCAGTCCGAGCATGGACTCGTTGTGAAGTCCAAAGGGTCTGGACGCGACTGGATGCCGCGAGATCTTGCCCGAATCTGGAACGACAGCGCTGGCTGCTCTTCGGCCAGCAGCTCGTCGAGCCCGAGATCGAAACCGGGTCCGGCCGGGCCATGTTTCAAGCTTTTCGAGGAAGGCGACTGTAGTATTCTA
>NC_092358.1:18046802-18070162 GCF_030848805.1 Temnothorax longispinosus
AGCTGATTTACGTAGAATTTCCCTTATTTGCTTTTGTGTTACCTCGGTCATATATATTTTTTATTTTTCATGTTTTTATCACGGTTTCTCGCGTTTTTTCCCAATTACTTAAATGTTTAAAAATTGGGCCTGCGATATTTGAGCAAAAGCATGTAGCGAAATTTAAGGCAATATTGACCATGGACTGGCAATACAAAGCACACCGTATCACATACTTCTCTCTCTAAAGTATCCGGAAGCACCGAAAGAGGAAAAGAGAGAGAAATATACTTCTCTATCCAAAGTGTCCGGAAGTATGGAAAGAGAGAAGATGGTTCTTTCTCGAACTTTCTCCGTACGTTATAATAAACTGTAGGCAGTTGCCAGTCCATATCTATAAGGTCCGTGTATGGGACGAATCGTTGTCCATAGATGTATAATATAGATGTCTGTGATTGCAGTACTTTGTTTATCTAGTTGCTTTAGCGCGTTTTATCCTAGAGCGTTTAATCCAGTAGAGCGCGCGTAATATGAACACACATCTACCCCTTTTTTAGAAACAATTTATTTCGCTGCATACATTGATAAGTAATCAGGTTTTCTAACGACCTGTCTACTTATCAATGAACGCTCTAAAATGTTTGTACTCTAACAGAGCGTCGTAGTGTACGTTGCGTTTGATCAAAAAGATGATTATGTTCTGTCTGTACAGAAACGTGGATATTAATTTGTGTTTTGTTTCGAGATTGTTCGGCATGTCTCTTGAAAACATCGTCTTGTTCATTCCGTTCATGCGATTTAAAACTCTAGTAATAATTATTAGTTTGAGACTCTGCAAGAGTGTTTACTTTCTATGGAACGCATTTGACTTACATGTCTTAATTAATCGATCTGTAATTCTATCGAATTTCCATTTTTTGTCTTTCGAATAATTCCTACACGCTACTCTCTCTGTCTCTCTCCGCACGAGAATGCTGGAGCCGTAACCGAACTCGATCGGCGTCGGTAAAGAAGACCGGCGAACTATATCTGTCCTTGTATAGACAAAGATATACGGCAGTATTCATAGTCGGATCTTATATCTAAGATCGTCTTAAGTCTGGTCTAAAGCAGTCTTAAGACTCCGTCCAGCCAATCAAATAACCGTATTAGCAACTTAATACATTCTTAAGATGGTCTTAAAATAAGATCCGACTATGAATACCGCCCATAGACAAGGATAGCACGCTACATTGCACGCACACATACGCACGATGCACGTCGACATTATACTTTTATATTACGCTTCCAAATCTTGATTTGGAGGGTTTATCGATGTTTTTCTTGTTGTGCAATTCGGGGGAACTTGTTTTCACGTTCGTACCAATGGTATATCTCTTATATGAAATACATCTTGTGACGAGCTGACAGCTCGCCGCAACTCGAGACGCCATATTGGGATAAAAGTAGGATAAGGAAATCTGTACTTCCGTAATTTTTTCTCGTTTTCTATATAAAATCAGAGTTCCCCCGAATCATTAATGTATGTACTGCAATTCTGGAGAAGGATTTTTAATTCTGTCAAATTAATACGACGCTACGTGCCGACAAAAAATGCCGGTAAAACAGACGGCTCCAGCATCCTCTTAACGGGTTTGTATTACTAAGAGTTTGGATTTATTATGATAGTTTTTGTCGGAACACAAAAGGAATTAACTCAGTCAGAAGTTATTAAATTTAACACTTTTCGTTGTTCGAAAGTGAGAGAAATGTTGTCAATCAACCGAAAGCTTTTGATAGTTTTATTTTATATGGTAGGTAACATTACATCTGATCTAGCGCATAGTTTTCTGTTGAGAACATTTCCGCAGGAGAAATATTTGTTATTGCATATGGCATTGTTCTATACTGTAATAATAACTTATTTAATGCTAAAATTCTTTAAGACTCTTGATAATAAAAAATCAATATATTGATTAGGTTATGAGAGTAACAACGCGGTTTTTGGTACGTAATTTATAAGAACTGATTTATTTTTAAATTACAATAATTTCTGTTATTCAATGCTAAATCGACATTTAAAGAATCACAGTTTATACGACGTAAAACTTGTTTAAGCATTTGTATAAAACGTTCAGCCTGACCATTTATTGCTATATTATACGAAGCCGTATATATACTTTGTTTACTATTTATTCGTAGGAATTGTTGAAATTTATGTGAAGCAAATGTTTTACCATTATCCGTAAATACAGTTTGTGTGGTAGATCAAAACTATTCCGAAAAATTTTCTTTATTTGTTTTCGATCATTTTCGACACAGTAGGTGGAGGAGGGATATCACGGGATCACGCGTTCCATGCAATATTTTTAATATTTGAAAGCAACATTGAAGTCATAATTTTTAAACACTAAACGTATAAATACTAATGAAATTGTAGTTTATATGTATAATAATACATATTTCGAATATTATATTTCGAAATACCCGAGAAAAAAAATAGGCATAATATGGTCAGATTTAATAGAATAGAATAGATACTTTATTTACCCCCAAGGGGTCTTAACGAGCGTTTTAAAGGGACGTACCCAACCCTGTACAATTGGCGTTTTGAAGGGACGTACTCAACCGTGTAGGTACATTAATCGCGCTTCCTATCCCGACCTGGTCTCGCTCTCTCTAAGGCGGCAGTGTGGTCTAGTGGTAGAGCGCCAGACTCGTAATCTGAGGAACCAGGTTCGAGTCCACTAGAGCCATGGAAAGTTTTTTCCGAAAGCTGCGCCCTCCGTGCAAGATTAGAGCTTTTGTGCGGAGCAAACTGGGCTCCGTCTTTCGGAAAGAGACGTTAAGCCATTGGTCCAAAGGGTTAAGTGACACTTTGGCCTCGTTATATTTTGTCACAGCAGTAAGCATACATTCGACAACAACTTTTTGTTGTATCAGAATATGTCATCCGTTTCTGACAAAACGGAAATCATCTCAGTAATTCCTACTATAAAAGGCTTCTCTTTGAAGGTAACTTCGCTTGCAACATCAAACAGATCAAGTGTTAATAAGTTGTCATCGCAATCACTACGCGTAACTGTAATGGTCAGATTTAAAATATATTATTAAATATGAAAGGTTCTAAATTAGATATGAAAAGATTAGTTTTATATGAATTTTATATAATTATATGTAATCAGATCTGAAATTTGGCGTGATATGATCATATTTTTATGTAATCATATTCGACTTGATCTCTGTTATATATGACAACAGATCTGTTGTTGAAGCAAAAATGGGTCACGCATGTCAGATACGGGAAATGAAATATACAAAATCCTGATGTCAGCCACGAGAACGAAGTACGTTAGTTGCTTCTCATTTTCTCTAATAATTTCTTTGTCAAGAGGGTAGCTGCGCAATCGAGACGGTACATTCCCAGCCGGAACGCCGACGTCTATAGACGTCGAATTGACATCTTATAGATGCCGATTCGACATCTATCGACATCTATAGACGTCGAAAAGACGCTAGCATTCCGGCTGGGTTACCCAAAGGACTAGGTATTTTCTATTAGCCAATTTCTATGCTTTTTCACATACGATAGGTTATTAATTATTATTACAATGTTACCAATACACTTTACATTTAAATATCTTGTTTTTGGGTTTTTGGTCAGGCAGATCTGGTAGAAAAATGTACAGAGTACGGAATTGTCCTGCATATGCTTTTCATTGACTTCAGGCAAGCTTTTGATTCTATCGACAGGTCAAAGATAGGTAAAATTTTTTCTGATTTTGGTATACCCCAAAAACTTACAAATCTAGTCACAATGACCCTGACGAACACGAAGGCGAAAATATTGCTGCTGCTGCAGGGAACAACAACGGACGCATTTGATATAATGATAGGGGGGGGGGGTGAGGCAGGGAGACGACGAGCTATCGGCGACGATATTTAATTTAGTCTTACATAGTGCAAATAAAAATCTCTTTCAAAGAGGCCACATATTAAATAAATCGTATCAAATATATGCCTACGCGGATGATGTGGCAATAGTAGCGAGAGATATGCCGCAAAATGGTTGAGATTTTTGAGAGACTGGAGAAGAAGAGACAAGAAGGGTAGGACTCTGACAATAAATGAAGGCAAGACCAAATATCTCAGAGTCTCTAGGAAGGAACTGCCAAGAAAGAAAAATATTTCCATATAGGTAATTATAATTTTGAGGCAGTCAAGAGCGCTTTGTTTACTTAGGTGCAAACATCAGTGACAGGAACAGAATGCAAGATGAAATCGCATATAGAATTATGAACGCCAATAGAGCAGTCTTCTCGCTCAACAAGATATTTAAATCGAGACTAATATCTAGGGCGTGTAAGTTCAAACTATATAAGACTATTGTCAGGCCCATCTTACGTTATAATGCTGAGACGTGGACAATATCTGCCCGCGGATGAAGGAAAACGAAAGAGTGTTTGAAAGGAAAATTCTTAGAAGAATCTTTGGATTAGTCAAAGACGAGAATCAAGAATACCGTATCAGATACAATCATGAATTGCTGTACCTGATGGAGGGCGAAGACGTGTAGTAAAGTTTATAAAGGCGCAAAGAATGAAATGGGCGGGGCATGTGGTGCGAATGGACGCAGAGAGGGCACCAAGAAGGATAAGCGAGGCAACGCGTGCATGTCGACGAGAAGTCGCGGAAGACCGAGAGCGCGTTGGAGGGACGAGCTGGAGAGAGATATATATATATATATGAGAAAGCTTTCTATTGTCAATTGGAGAAGAAAGTTGAGGATAGAAACGAGTGGAGGGACATAGTATAGTGCAGGCCAAGGCTCACCCCGAGCTGTAGCGCCAATGATAATGATGATATGTGTAACATTATCAGTCGTAAAAAAAAATCCGATAAGGGGCGCGATCATTGACTTGGAATCACCTTTGAACAGCGATATCAATGCGGTGAGATAATTAAATTAATTTAATTCTCTGTCAGATCTTAATTAAATATGTGAGTTCTCCTCAAATTATAAAAAATGATTTTTTTTGTTTATTTTTCTTTTATTTTTAATATAGTACATATTTATTGTTCCGTTATTTAACGCTTCTTTGATAAGGCCATTCATCTCTTTTGACGAGAGACCGTTGTTGGTGCTCTGATCGCCGACATCGCCCCAAAGATGTGTGAGATTGTCGTGACTATACTGTCGTCGTCGTCGTCGTCGAGAATCAGCAGCAAAATAGCCTGGCCTGAAAAACAATATCGACGACATTAAGGTCTCACACGGAATTCAATGTGTGAATCGAAAGGATGATTCGACGATAAGACACACTCACCTATTCCGCGGTCTGTGCTACGCGACCCTTGAGGAGAGTCGCGGAAAAAGCATTCCCCCCCCCCGGATGTTGAGGAGACATCGCATCAGCACTCCCCTTGGATCCACCCGAATTTCACTCTTGGCGCGCCATGGATTTCAGCATGCGGAACAGTTTTAACGTATGCGAGCCCGAACCCTAAAAATATAAATCGTATCGATAAACCGAATGTTCCGAGGACACCAATCTTATTCCACAAAATAGTATAGAGATTTACAAAATAAAACGTTAAAAAAGTTGACGCTTATAAATTAAAAGAAATATAACGGATAATTTTAGGGGGATAATTTTTTTCATATCGATTTTGCAATATCAGTAGTTGTTTTCATAAATATATTCGTTTAATTTTAATTTAATTTTGCTTTAATCGTTATTTAAATCTTATTTAAATTTAATTGTAATCAGATTTTTATTTAATTCTTATCCGTGTTTTAATGTAATATTTTCTTGTAATTCTTATTTAATTGCAAGAATGCATCATTACCGAGAAGCTTGACAAGGGCCGGGGCTCTCTGAATGAATCCAAACGATTTTGTTATACAGATGTCGAAGCGGCCTGATTTCACGTCTTCGAGCAGAGCTGACCGGTAGAATCCGCGGCGAGCGGATTAGCGCGTAAATTGAGATTCAGAGGCGATTATCGAAGGCATTTCGAAGGTGACTCCGATCTCGAGGAAGGGTCCGCGCGCCACTCCGGGCCAATGAGGTCTTAACGATTTACGTAACCGGACACAAACAAACAGTAAAGTTGTGTACGGAAACTGCTGTCACACGAGCATCCTCTGAAAATGATTAGAATCATTTAATCTTTCTGTATTACAATTTTGAGATAATTTTTTTTTTTTCAAACCTCAAAAAGAGTTGTTCAAAGACTTGAATTCTTAAGCGCCGTGCGGACAATTTTAATTTTTATTTTTTTATGCAAATTGAGAAACTAATTTAGAAGTGGATTGCGTGGATGTAGTTATCTAGCGATAAAATCTACATTTACCAAATATATGCTACGTGAAAGATCAAGTGTAGATAATACTTGTAAACAACACGTGTGTGTGTGTGTGTGTGTGTGCGTGTGGTGTGCGTGCGCGTATGCGTGTGCGTGTGCGTGTGCGTGTGTGTGCGCGCGCGCGCGTGTGTGTGTGTGTGGTATTCAAATGTATAAAATTAATGAAATTTTACGTCGAGATGTACGAAACCTTTTTTTTTATCAAAAATAGAAAAAAAATTATATTTAGCCAAAATGTCAAAATTTGTCTCGACCATTTCCGGGGGAAAAAAAATCCGAGTACCGTCTCGTGTGAAAATTACGCGTAAAAATGCAGCAACCGTGCTGTTTATACGTAATCGTCGTCGTCGCGTATCGTTTCTTCCTCGCACTTTTTGGCATTTTATCCGCGCGGATGCCGTTCTGCCTCTCGAAAAATGGCCAGGGCGAATCTAAACAGCCGTGCGCGTACTACGAGCCCGCGCGCGGGGTTGACACAGTCACACAGGCACACACTCAATTTCGACACGGTTTTTGGCGTTTTATCCGCGCGGATGCCGTTCCGCCTCTCGAAAAATGGCCAGGGCGAACCTAAACAGCCGTGTGCTCGAATTTTCAAAAAATATACATCTTGCGATAGACACACGCGCGTCCCCGACAAGATAGATCTCGTCAAACGACACTGTCCCCCCCCCCCCCAATGGTATCGCGTATCGCGTATCGCTGGTGGCGCATCCCTACCCCCGCCAGCCACCACTCGTCCTCTCGATCAACCAATAGTAACGCGCGTATCACTTTTGCGCAGAAACGACGCTCATCCATTCAACCGCCAAATGGTAGTAGTACGCCGAAAGCCGCGATATTACAGTTGAGTTTTTTTTTAATTAACCAACGATGATGCGTATCGCACAATTTAACGTTTGCGACGAATTTTACAGATAGAGCGTCGTTGATTTTGGAATAGTATTTCAAAGAATGCACTCACTTTTTTCCCCGGGGGCCAGCAGTCCAATAATATTCATCACTGCACTCGCGTAGCTTACAAATCTGCTCGCTGACCGCCGGCTTTTGATCCATCGGACAACCTTCGGTTGGCGTTGGATCGATCCATCCGTATGCAGATTTAAGGTGGAAGCACATAAAATTGCAGAAGCCATGAGCAGAATGCAGAAGCCATATGCGCATGCGCTATGGTATCTGAAGAGCTCTAACAGATACCATCGCGCATGCGCATATGGCTTCTGCATTCTGCTCATGGCTCCTGCAATTTTATGTGCTTCCACCTTTACTCGATAACACGTGACCGCGCGACGTTGCATTTCTCCGCCCAACACTTACAGGAAAATAAACATATTTATAAATCTCTTTTGCTTGCATTACACTAAAAAAATGCTTATCGCGGCAAAAAAAATTAGAATAACGCAAACGCGCAGAGATCATTTTACAACATTGTGAAATGTCGTGTCTCGATAAAAGTAATAATGAAATGAGGATCGTAATGAATGTTGTAATGAAAGAATATATCGACAAATGGAATGTGCAAATTATTACGACCAATTATTAATTATGCAGTTGTAAACGTTTTCCTTATCTCTCAATAATATTATAATATTATTCGTTAAAAATAATTGCATTTTTACGCATTACAAATGTAATCTATCCAATTCAAAATTAAAAATGCAATTTTTGCTTAAATCTTCGCCCCAATTTGTCGACAACTTGCTGATGATTCACTTCAACCGGAACGACAACATATACATTCTCTCATTGTAATACAAAATTATGCAATCAATTTAAAATGGATCCATGCTCATGCGTAATCTGTGAAACAAGAATATACGTATATCTGTAATAGATTCCAGGTCACTGTCATTTTATTAAGACCATAAACAACCAGTGTGGTTGTACGATATTATTCTGCGCGATAGATGGCTGTATAATATGCGGTGTTTTAACGGTCTCAGGATATTTTACTGAGAATATTTTAGTATTATGCATGAATATTACAAACACGGTAATATTATCTGTAAATCTGCTCAGCGGAGTGCAAGTTATAAACACACGTTAGTGATGAAATATTCAAATTTTACACTCATTCAGTGAAAAATACTCCATGTACAGATATTTTTCATTAAATGTAATGTAAGATTAATAACATGCATGAGGAAAGTCCATCGTTTGAAAGAGAACGTTAAATGAAACATCTCACATGGATCTGACAATGATCCTGTGTGTTATCAAGGTATTATGCATCTTCCACTGGTTCACCATAACATGTATGGAACCCATTATTCCTGTACGATCAATTAGAATTAGTCATTTATGCCAATCGCTGCAATAATTATTATTCTCCCTTGCTGTAAATATACCAACATTCGGGTGCGTGTAAAACTTGATTGTCACGTTTTTCTTTTTCAAGGTTGTGAAATGTTAATAAAATTCCGGACATAGCAGCATAAAGACAATGCTGGCGTAAGGTTGAGGTATAAGAATACCTCCGACCAGGTACCTTCCTGGTCAGATAAAATCGCAGGAAACACGTTGGCATAATCTCTGTGCGATTTTGGTTTGCGCGGTTTTGTTCTCAAGCATTGCTCGTCCTTAACAGGTACTTGCGGCCCGTGATTGCTTCTTCTCGTACATTCATCGTACGTTCATCGTACATTCCACCCTTCATCTCTCTTTGTGATTCCCGGTGCCGCATGATTTCGATCACTGCAAAATATTTCGATTTAGTGCAAATTGACCATTGTCCGGTCCGTGATGGTAAAATTTAGCGCTCAACACCACACCGTTACTGCGGTACCGGCATCATGTTCGCGATATCGATAGAATTCCGCCAAATTGTTTCAACTGTTTTATTACGCATTTATAGTTTACTAAAATAAGATGAATTGAGAGAGTTTTGTTTAGGACATCTCACTGAAAAATAGTTTTCCTAAAACGATGACTCTGTTCGTCAATATTTTCAAAACAACCGATATACACTGTAACGGCCTAACTTTATCGTCGAACGCGGACTAGTTTGCCGGATCGGGAGTTCGACTGAAAGGCCCAGAGACAATAATCAGTTGAGTCGCATACAAAATGCATTATTTATTCAGTATTAGTGTACAACGCAATGAAAATGCGGTATATTACAACGATCGGTAGTGCATGTTCACTATGCGAAATAACGCGGCTTTACAGAGAATAACGAGACGCGGTATATTACAACGATCGGTAGTGCATGTGCGCTCGGGCGGATATGCGGAATAATGCGGAATGCGGCTTCACAGAGAATCACGAAACGCGGTATATTACAACGATCGGTAGTGCGTGTGCACGCGGGCGGTAGGACGGACGAACGGGACGCGGTATACCACAACGGTCGGTAGTGCATGTGCACTATGCGGAATAACGCGGTTTTACAGAGAATAACGAAACGCGGTATACTACAACGATCGGTAGTGCATGTGCGCTCGGGCGGATATGCGGAATAATGCGGAATGCGGCTTCACAGAGAATCACGAAACGCGGTATATTACAACGATCGGTAGTGCGTGTGCACTCGGACGGACGAACGGGACGCGGTATATTACAACGGTCGGTAGTGCATGTGCATCACTATGCGGAATAGCGCGGCTTTACAAAGAATAACGAAACGCGGTATATTACAACGGATTACGGCCTCAACAGTACTAGCGTTTCTAGCGCGCGTGGGACCGCGTAGTGTATCGGGAGGATTTCCGGAGCCCCGGGGTGGCGGCAGCGAGAGCCCTCGTTGCGAGGCCGAGCGTGCTCGACCCCGCGTAACCGTGCCGTCGGGGTTGATGTGATGGAGTGCGGGGACACTTGAGAGCCCTCAGTCGAGACTCGGAGCTCCGAACCTCGTTGGTGTGTCGCCTAGGATCTGAGGATAGGTTTTCGTCCGGAATAGCGGAATGCTGGAGATCAGACGAAGTGTCTGTCTCTCGCCGGTGCGCCGGTTTATATACCGCTCGGCGCGGCGGGTTCGCTAGGAGGGAGGCCGATCGTCAGGCGAGTTGCGCTGTGGTGGGTGCGGCGCGCCGCCGTGCGCTCGTCTTCGGCGGGGCTCGGCTCCTGTCGGCGTCCGTCGGGAAGGCCCCGGTGTTGCGTCTAGCCTGCGCACCCCGCGCACCCGGGGTATTTGGACGTATTAAAAATGTGGGCGCACCGCGCCCTCGTCTTCGCCCGACTGATAATCGGTCGGGCGGCATCCGGCGGTCGTTGGCCGGGACGATGCTTTGGTGAAAGGGATGCATCGTTACAACACTTTATTTATTTTTTCATTTATTTGTCATATAAATGCCGATAATACTTTAACTTTGTTGCTATTATAATGTTTTTTAATTATAGAAAGATTTATAGCAGCGTTTGTTCATTGCATATTAATTTACTTGTTGATTATTCAGACCGTTCGGAGATTAAAAAATCAAAAAAGACACTCTCATTAACAAGAATTACTCCATATTTTAATATTATAATTTTACTAGATAATACGGTTTACCCTACCGGAGTCCAATTAGACATTTTCTATCTGCGAATGATGTTATTTTATGCTGATAGGAATATTGTGGAAAAAAAAACAAAGCAATGATTCAATTGACGTTGAATAATTATCGTTGACGATAATATTGAATGCAATTCAATCATTATAAGATGTTTGTTTTTTATCAAAATATCCTCATTAAAATAACAGTACTGAAATAAAATTTTATAACATTTGAAGTGATGCAATATATGAACGTCCGAAGTTGGACAAAATGTACGTCGAATCGACGTACATCAGCTATCCGTTGGATCTTTTTCCAGTGGATGTCCATGTGCTATCTGGGTATTTACGTACCTATTTCCATAGTTAAAAATCGCGGCACAGTTTTATTTACATAACTTATGAAGTTTTTGATCGCGGTACAATTTTCGCACGCTCTCTAATAAATCGCGGTACTGCCTGCATACCGAATTGTTCGCTATGTAACCCGGCGCACAGCTGAGCAAGACGGTAGCGCAATTGAAACGGCGTTAAAATCCGCTAACGCGTTTGGATGCGAAGCTATCAGACACGACCATGAGTTCAAACTGTTTGGATTGCACGTAATCAAGGTCTTGTTATTAATACGTCTATTTCTCGCGTAAAGTTGCGTACTTGAACGCGCCTTTTTCTATCTTGCGCGGAGATTCTCGTGGCCGAGGTGGTCGAGTCAGAAACGCTTATTGTCGATAAGGCTGCTGCTGCTGCTTTCAAACGCTCGGAGCGTCTCGAGGTCGAGGTGCCCGAGGTGGCCGAATCAAAAATGTTAATTTTTGATGTTGAAGGTGAGGCTGCTGCTTTTTTCAGTTTTTTCGAAATGCGGCGCGATAGCGAAACGCGGTATTACAATAGCCTACGGACTCGGTATATTACAACGGCGGGATAGTGCAGGCGCACTCGGCGCGACGCGGTGCGATAGCGGAAACGCGGTATTACAATCGCTTACGGACTCGGTATAGTACAACGGTGTGATAGTGCAGGCGCACTCGGCGCGACGCGGTGCGATAGCGGAAACGCGGTATTACAATCGCTTACGGACTCGGTATAGTACAACGGTGTGATAGTGCAGGCGCACTCGGCGCGACGCGGTGCGATAGCGGGAACGCGGTATTACAATAACTTATGCAACGGTGGGATAGTGCAGGCGTACTCGGCGCAACGCGGTGCGATAACGGGAACGCGGGATTACGATTGCTTATGGACTCGGTATATTACAACGGCAGGATAACGCGGTATTACAATCGGTTGATAGCGCGCGTGGGACCGCGTAGTGTATAAGCGGAGGATTTCCGGAGCCCCGGGGCGGCGGCAGCGAGAGCCCTCGTTGCGAGGCCGAGTGTGCTCGACCCCGCGTAACCGTGCCTTCGGGGTTAGTTCTGATGGAGTGCGGAAACACCTGAGAGCCCTCAGTCGAGGCTCGGAACACCGGACCTCGTTGGTGTGTTCCCTAGGAGTCGGGATAGGTTTCGTCCGGAATAGCGGTACGCTGGATATTAGACGAAGTGACTGTCTCTCGCCGGAGCGTCGGTTTATATAGTGCTCGGCGCGCTGTGGTGGGGCGGCGCGACGCCGCGCTCGTCCTCGGTGCGGCTCGGCTTCCGTCGTCGTTCGTCGGGAGGCACCGGTGCCGCGCTTGGCCCGCGCACACGGTGTATTTGAATAAAATTAAAATGTGGGCGCACCGCGCCCTGGTCTTCGCCCGACTGATCGTCGGTCGGGCGGCATCCGGCGGTTGTTAGCCGGGAACGATGCTTGGCGCACGGGGTGCATCGTTACACTACCCCCCCTTTAGGAATGCCTGAAATTAGAGGCATCTTGCTCGTCATCTCCTTCGGTTGGTCGGAGGAGTCGGTTGGATGGTCGGGTGGCCTGAGGCTGGTTTTCCCCGCGACTTCTCCTTGATCCATCGTACTGAGCCATCCCCGTTAAAGCGGATGTGCCATCGTTGATTCCCGAGCGTGGGCTTATACTGCCGGGCGACGTGGCAGGCGAAGTGGGGTACTATTACCCCGGGCTCGACCTGGACCGGGATCGGCGGTGGCGGCAACGGTCCCATTACCCTTGCCGGCTGCAGGGTTGGCCGCGGGCGTTGGGGGCCTCGATTAGCGGTCGGGGTCGTCGTGGTGGTCGCGGCGGTGTGGCCAGCAGCCAGGCTTGTTTGGCCCTGTTGGCTGCGTCGGACCGTTGAATAATCGTGCCAACCCGTGGCACGGTCCTCGGCTGGGTCGGTCCGGCTGGCGGCGGTGGTGGCCCCGTGTCGGGCTCGCCCCTGTACAGGGTGGCCCATCCTCGGTTGATCCCGGGGTTGGCCGGGTCGTATTCCTCGTCTTCGCCGAGGATTTTGGCGATCTCGGCAAGGATGTCGGGAGCGGCTGCCGGTGTTTCGTCCGTCATGTCTCTCGATATTCTGACGATCGGCGCTCTCTTCCCCCGTCGCGCCGGGGCTCATTGCGCTTGTTTTTGTTTTCCGGCTAATGTTTAGGTCGCGGTAGGTCGTCGTCGCGTAACAATACTCGGTTCGTCGGCGTTGACGTTTGGACGCGCGTTTCCCGGCGGGGCACGTTTGAACGGCGGTAACGGCCGGTGCGAGCGCGTTCCCCTCCCCCAGGTCTGGATCAGGCACGGCGGGTTGTATATCGGCCGGGGCGCGTTTTAGATCTTGCACGTGCACGTGCCGGTACCACTTTCCCGAGCGGCTACGGAGATCCACAATGACAGGCGAGATGATGCGGCAAATTTCTAGCGGGCCGATAAACTTCGGCGCGAGCTTTGCGTTAAACGCTGCGCTTTTGTTGGACAGCGGGCGGTCCCGCTTCCACACCCATTCTCCAATTCTCGATCTCCATTCTCGGCGGCGGAGGTTGTAGTGTTTCTCCTGGTGCTGAAACGCGCGCGCCAACTGAATTTTTACGAGTTCGTATGCCACGGTCAGGTGGCGGTGGAGTGTCGACGGCGGGATCGGAGCGTTGCGCGGCGCGTTTTCCCCGGAGCGTCGTAATTCGCGGCCGTGGTTTAGGTACGCAGGCGTGTAGCCGGTCGCGTCGTGCGTCGCGGTGTTGTACGCGAACTGGAGCTCGGGTAGGTTTCCGTCCCAGGTTTTGTGCTGCGACGCTATTTCTCGCTATGATTTTCCCCAGGCCGTGAGGCGGGACTGAATAGCGTAGCAAAGCTATGATCGGGTGGCAGAGCGGATCTCGAAAGCGATACGAAACAATGTTGGGCGCCAGGTGTGGATACGGCCACACCACCGTTTACTCTAACTCGCGAAAAGTACTCTACATGAACTCTAAAAAGATCCGACATAAACTCTAATTATCGACACAACTCTTAATTCACACGTCATGACACATCCGCTCTGGCCGATCGCGACGACTGCTCAGGATTTTCGATAGAGGGTCGTGGTCCTTACATAGGCTGAATGCGGAGGGGTTTAACCGTGGTGAGGCGAAACAAACACAAAAGAAAGCACTCAAGTAACATGTAAATCCATATAATATAAGAGAAAGCTTTAATGGCGTTACAACTTACAGGACGTAGAACCAATATTCTCGGATACTTCCTCGCAAAATAAACGATACCCGCACAATAATTGCTCGCAAAATAAACGATACGCGCAATATAACTCAAGGTTTTCTCGCAAACTAGACGATACACGCAATATAGGAGTTCTCGCATAACACCCCGCGAAACGTAACGCGAAGCCTCGCCGCACGATCCACACCGCGAGCACATGATACTCACGCCTAATTCCGCCCGGGGCGTGTGGTACTCTCAGCCGGAGTAAATCTTACTCTAACTTTCTGAACGTTAATCGCGGTCGATTTCCGGCCCCTTCTTTGAGAAGGCTGACTCTATGTCCGGTATTTCGACGCCTCACACTTCCCGTACCGGGCGCGGTACTTTACGTATCCCGGAGACCGACACGCCCCAGAACGACCGTACGCCCGAAAGCCCGCACGACGAAGTTTCACTACGCGAAAACTAACTCTAACGGAAACGCAGATATCTTACACACAGATCGATAGACGCGATACTCATAAACGGTAATCTCGAAAAACTCGAAACGGTAACTTAACTCTAATGACTGTTGAGCCGATCCGCGAGGTTTGATCTCGCAACACGCGCCACACTCATGACGCCTGGCCGGTGCCACGCGGTCGCTTGTCGTTACTCGATTACACTCAAAATCTTATACCACACCGGTCGAGTCGGGAAGACACGGACGCCCCTTCGGTATTCTTACGGGGAGTCAGCGGGCGGGCTATGTCTTACCCGTAGAAACAAAACGAAAAGCGATAATCCTTTCAATGGATTCACGACAATGGCGCGTAGGCAAGGAAACTCTCAAACAAGCCTACGCGTCTCTCTCAAAATCTTACGCGACACGATACCGACACTCCGCCCGCCGTTCCCCGATACCTGATGTCTGGGATTGGTGGCTGGTCACATCTCGTCCTTCCTTCCTTCCTTCAATCTATCTCCTAGGGCCGCTGCCCTCGCTTATTCCCGGCGCAACGGGAAGGCCTTCTCTCTACGTCAGCCCACGCTCGCGATCGACCCAACAGTGCCGGGATCGTTTCCGCGGCTTCGACTCGCGGCCCTCTAAATCAGGGCGCTTCACCGCACCGGCGGATGGCGCCACGCTGTCGAAACGGGCCCTCCGGCCGCTTCTTCCTGAAAACTATAAACTCGGCAGTACGCGCGCAATACAAAGATGGGAATGAGGAAGACTGACGTGCACACGGTGCAACGTCACAGTGCCTCTTTGCGTATTGCGCGATCATTGTCTTAATTACGCGATTTGTGCGCTCCACGGGGTTGCAGTGGGGCGCGTATGCCGGCGTGAATCGGTGATGAATCCCGCACTCGTCTAGCAACTGTGCGAGTTGTTTTGATTTTAACTGGGTGCCATTATCCGACAGGATTTCGTCCGGGCATCCATGACGGAGGATAATGGCTTCAGTGATAGATTTTACGATGGCCGGCGCGGTGGCTCGTCGCAGCGGTCGGAGCTCGACCCATTTCGTGAATCAGTCTTGCATATTCATGAGCCATACGTGGCCGGCGGCGGATCGCGGGAGCGGACCGACGAGGTCAATGGTGACCTGCTGCTAAGGGTGGTTGAGGGTGGTCGGGTGCCACTGGCCGGCCGGTTTCTTCTGCGCGACTTTGTGCGCCAGGCATGTCGGGCATTCCCTCACGTAACGGGCGATATCGCGGAACATGCCGGGCCAGTAATAGCGGAGCGCGACTCTCGCAATCGTCTTAGCAATCCCCAGGTGGCCGGCGGTGGGTGCGTCGTGGTACCGTTCGAGGATCGTGGCGCGCTGGTCCTTCGAGACGCACTCCTTCCATTGTTCGCCCGCCGGAGTGTTTTTAAAGTCCAGGCTGTGGAGCACGTGCTTCCACAGCCGTCCGTGATCGATTCGGAAGTCGGGCACTTCGTGCGGAGTGGCTTCGATCGCGTGCCACATACGCGTGTACCACGGGCATTTCGGTGCGAAAATGCTGGGGCTTTCGGGTTGCCTTGACCGCGTCGGCCACCTTGTTGAGGGTCCCTTTACGGTACTTGACGTCGAAATCGAACTGTTGCAATTCGAACGCCCACCTCCCCAGCCGGCCGGACGGCGATTCTATCTTTTGCAGCCATTTTAAGGATTGGTGATCCGTGATCACCGTGAACCGGTATCCTTCGAGGTACCCGCGCATTCGCCTGATGCCCTATATCACCGCTAGGCACTCTAATTCGGTGGCGCTGTAATTACGCTCGGCGCTATTCAGGGTGCGGCTGGCGTACGCGATCACGCGCTCTCCCTCGGGAAAATACTGCGTCAGCACGGCCCCGAGGCCGGTGGTGCTGGCGTCGGTCTGCAGGTAGAATTGGCGCGCGAAGTCGGGGCAAGCGAGCACCGGAGCGGTCGTCAGGACCCTCTTCAGCGTCTCGAACGCGGCCTGCTCGGTTTTCCCCCAGGTCCACCGCGCCTGTTTGCGGGTCAACGCGGTGAGCGGCGTGGCGAGGGTTGCGAAGTCCTTAACGAACCGGCGGTACCAGGACGCGATCCCCAGAAATTGCTGGACCTGACGGACGTTCTGCGGGGCGGGCCACTTCTCGACGGCGCTGACCTTTTCGGGGTCGGTCCGAATACCGTCGCGGTCAATGATGTGGCCGAGATTTTTAATTCGGTTGACGCAGAACCGGCACTTTTCGGGGTTGATCCGCAGGCTGGTCTCGCGGAGCCGGCGGAACACTTCGCGCATGATCCTTAGGTGTTCCTCGAATGTCTCGCTGATGATTACTATGTCATCCAGATAGACGAACACGTATGGTTCCAACTCGGGGCCTAACACGGTGTCGAGCAAGCGCTGAAACGTGGCCGGCGCCGAATGTAACCCGAACGGCATTACGGTGAATTGCATCAAGCCTTTTCCCGGGACGGTAAAAGCGGTTACGGGCCGGCTTTCCGGTGAGAACGGCACCTGCCAATACCCGTTTTTTAAGTCAAGGGTTGTTAGGTATCGAGTCCCCCGGAGTTTATCGAGGGTCGCGGTGATCTGGGGCAACGGGTAGGCGTTTTTTTTGGTCACGTCGTTCACCTGGCGAAAATCGATGCAAAACCGCGGTTTGCCGTTCTTCTTTCGCACAATGACGACCGGCGAGCTCCAGGCGCTGTGCGAAGGTTCGATGACCTCGTCGCGGAGCATTTTGTCGACGTCGATGATAGCTTGCATCGCGGGGTTGCGTGGTCGATACCGTTGTTTAATCGAACGGTCTGTCTTTACGCGGATAACGTGCTCGGCACGGTCGGTGGGGCCCCGCACGGCTTCGAATTGCGCCAGTTTGTCGGCCAAAAAACGGCGGAGGCGTTCGTCCTCCGGCTGTGCGCCCCTCTCAGGTAAGTGCTCTACGGCGGCGGTCCGCGTCTCCGTGTTCGGTGCGGTTACCTAAGTAATTTTCTTTCGAACATATATACATTATGAGCTAAATGCTCGATCCGCGCGCCATCGCCCACAAACGCTCCCCCACGTTTGCCGCGTCTTTCTTAGCCGCCTCAATCATGCGCCTTTGCGCTCGCACCGTCTCGGGACTGGCGCGGTCGTCATCGTCCTCCCTCGACGTCCCCGGCTCCCCGCTCTGCCCTCCCCTTTGGCAATTCATCATGGGGTGCTGCAAGATCCGGTCCTCTATCACGGTGGGACGCCGCTTCCGCTTCGCCGCCGTCTTGCGGGGCGCAGCCGTCGGCTGCAAACTCCCCGTCGGCGGGACTTTGCGGTCTTCCGCGGACGACCCGCTCGTGGGTATTATCGCCGACGACGGTTGCGACATTTCTTTCTGCCGTTTATTACGCCGTGTTGCCAGATCCTCATCATGCTCCACTTCAAACACCGTCCGCGTTTTTTCTAGAGCCGCTTGCGCCGCTTTTCTCCCACCAGTTTTTCGGGTCGCGACAGTGATGCTTTCCTTGTGAATTTTAAATAACATTTTTATATTTAATAACTATATTAATATAATAATAATTGTATCCTTACTTGTTGCACCCGCCTTTCGACCCAACTTTCGTGTTCGCTGGTGGTATCGTCGTCATCCTCGCTGTCCACCGTACTTTCCTCGGCTTCGTCGCTGTCGGTGAGGTCTGCGTTCTCCGCTGAGATCGTGTCATGTGTTATATCCTTTTCTACCCACTGATTGTTGACTCTTTCGTCCTCGTCATCTGTTTCCGGTACGAGGTTCTTTTCCTGCGTTGTCCCGCTGTCGGTGCCTTCCCGTTCCCGCGCCGGCTCCTCCAAACCATATTTGTTGAGTCGTTCCGGGCGGAACTTCGTCCTTTGGTATACCTGCGGGTCTCGCTCGGTGAATCCCAACATCATTAGATCGCACTGTATGCCCATACTATTAGTGGATACTTGTGAGGCTGGTTTGGTGGGCTCTAGTGGATCATCCAGTAGAAACTGTGGTGTCTTGGGCGTCTTAGCGCTGTTGTCCCGATCAGGTGTGCCGGTTTCGTCATCTTCTTCTTCCAACAGCTGCGTCTTCATCTTTATTTCTCGTCCATTTACCGTGATGACAATACGGTATGCAGGTTGGTCATCGCTACGCCTGTACTTTGTCGACACTGCCACCATTGCGTTGGCCACTGCCTCGTTTGTCGATGGTCGCACGACGTCTAGCTCTTCGGAGGTGTTGTATTGCCTCCCCTTCAAAGTCTCGAGGTCGGGGACGGTATGGCGAAGTCTAATTTCATCCATAAGTCGACGCCGAGGAGCATGTCGTACTCGAGCATTGGCATGATTTGAAATTGATGCCAGAACATCCTCCCTTGTATTGTTATTGGAAACGTTATCAAGCCCGGAACGGTGGTGCTTGACCCGTCGGCGAGGTACACGCGCCCGTCAACCGGTTGGATCGGAAAGTCACGGGCGAGCCTATCGGCGGTGCGTGCGTTTACGAACGACGCCTCGGATCCGGTATCTAGTAAGGCGTCGACTGGCTGTTTGGCTACCATGACGGTTAGGAACGGGCGAGGTTTGTATACTATTCGGAGGACCGGGGGACGGCCGCTTCTTCCCCGGCCCGAGCGGCATTTCCCGGCGGCGGGTGGCAATCTTTGGTGAAAAAGCCATTCCGGCCGCACTGCAAGCAAAACCGGCGCGGCGGTCGTCGGCAATCAAAACGGGTGTGACCCCGCTGTTTGCATCGCCAGCAGCATTCGCGACGGTCGTAAGCTGCGGCGGCGACCGCGGGTTTCGGCGTGATGACTTGGTGGGCGCGCGTCTGTTCCTCGATGTGTTCGAACTCTTCCGCCAGGCGCAGAATGTCTCGGGTGCGGATTACCGTGTCGCGGCGAATGTACATCTGGTACCGCGGATGCATATTATTGTACAACGTCTCGATTTGGTCGTCTTCCGCGAATCCGGTGGCCCGCTGCATCATCGTGAGCATTTCGGTCGCGAATTTCCGGTATGGCTCGTCCGGTTTCTGCAAGCGTGACTGGATTTCGCGGACTAGCGTGGCGCGATACCGGCGCGGCAGGTAATATTCGCGAAAGTCGGCGCAAAAGTCCTCCCACCCCTGCCAGTTGGGGCGGTTGTTCCTGCACCAGAGAAGCGCGTTGCCCCGGAGTAATTCGGGTAGCCCCATTAGTAATTGCGCGCGCGCCGGAATAGTTATAGGTGTCTTTCAGCTCCTCGAGCCGCTCGAGGAAGGTCACCGGGTCTTTTCCGTCGAAGTGGCACCCCCATTTACGTATCTGATCCATGACCTGGGCGGGGGTCTCGCTGGGCCGGTCATTCGCGGTCGGGCGAAAGGGTACGAACGGCGTCATCATTGCCGGTGGCGTGTAGAAGGGCACGTTCGGCGATAGCGGTGGGCGTGTGTCGATCGCCGGTATGTGTAGGTTTTCGGGCGAGTGCACGGAAATCAGGGGTGCATCCTGCGGCGGGTTGCCCCCCGCGACGGTGGACGGCGCCGTTTCCGGGTGTTCGGTTACGTACGCGCTCAGGCGTTGGCGCAGCTCGTCGACCGAGCCGTCGCGCGTCGGGGTCCAGTTCGAGCTTGTCGAGCTCCGCGCTCAGCTGGCTTTTTGCCAATTTATATATCCACGATTTCGGCATGCTGTCTCTTGATTACTGTCTCTCGGAACGGATCAAAACGGTCCCTGTTCGGGCGCCATGTAACGACCTAACTTTGTCATCGAACGCGGACTAGTTCGCGGGGACGGGAGTTCGACTGAAAGGCCCAGAGACAATAACCAGTGTGATTGCATGTGAAATGATTTATTCAGTCTTAGTCTACAAAATGATGTAAGCGCGGTATATTACAACGGCGGGGTAGTGCAGGCGCACTCGGCGCCATGCGGCGCGATAGCGAAACGCGGTATTACAATAGCCTACGGACTCGGTATATTATAACGGCGGGATAGTGCAGGCACACTCGGCGCGACGCGGTGCGATAGCGGAAACGCGGTATTATAGTACAATGGTGTGATAGTGCAGGCGCACTCGGCGCGACGCGGTGCGATAGCGGGAACGCGGTATTACAATATGATGTATGCGCGGTAGATTACAACGGCGGGATAGTGCAGGCGCACTCGGCGCGACGCGGTGTGATAGCGGAAACGCGGTATTACAATCGCTTACGGACTCGGTATAGTACAACGGTGTGATAGTGCAGGCGCACTGGGCGCGACGCGGTGCGATAGCGGGAACGCGGGATTACGATTGCTTATGGACTCGGTATATTACAACGGCAGGATAACACGGTATTACAATCGGTTGATAGCGCGCGTGGGACCGCGTAGTGTATAAGCGGAGAATTTCCGGAGCCCCGGGGCGGCGGCAGCGAGAGCCCTCGTTGCATATATGTTATACTCCTATATTGCTAGTGGCGTATCCTCACAATAGGCGGTAGCGACGCCGAGAAAGTGAGATAGACATACAATATATATAGGTGATCATCAAGAAGACTAGAGACCAGGAGACCGAACTCCTTAAAATTTCAGTGGTGGGGGTGAGTCAGAATGTGGTCCGGCGCTGTTCGCAGTATGGTCGCCGGCCAATTCATGAACTACGGCGTGCTGGATTTCCGGTGCAAGATGGTGCAAGAGCTTCGTGCAACATAACCAAGAACATCAGCTTGGCATCTTGGCAGATGTAAACACTGAATTTAATTTTGATGTCGTAAGTATTAATAAATAATATATGATACTTAGGAACGACGAAGTTCACATAGGAAACTTTTTTTGGATAAAACAAGTGATAAAAAAAATACGATATTCTGTGTTGTGAAATATAATTAATTGAATTTTTTTGCATAGGGCACTGAGTCTGGAAAAGTAATTGATACAACCATGGGCGAATATCGAGAAGAAATTGAGGAACAATTCGTAAAAGCAGGTTGCGAAATACACGGCGACTACAGGATTGCAGAGACATGCAAAAATTGTCTATTTAAATATCTACGAAAGAATGCAAAACTCATTCAGTTGCCACATGAAAGTTGGGGATTTGTTGCGCAAGATCACCGCATAATATTTGCTAAAGCAGAGAATGATTATACTAGAAAATTAAATGTGATCATTGTTTAAAATAGAATGAATACAAGCAGTGAAATGTTACTAAGGTGAACAAGCAACAGGGATTTAGTTATCTCAGTATATTTACAAAAGCTCTTCCTGATGAGCAGAGACACAATATTTATAAAGCATACAATAGTAATCAATATAAATGGCAAACACATTGAATAGTAGCACAGTTCAAATTAAAGTCGAATAATAATCATCCTTATATCCTAAAAATAAGAGCAAATTAAATATAATATATAAGGTTGGCAATAATTATGTTATTATTGCTTCTTGAAGACACTGTATGTATCGTGATCGCAAATCGCATTACTTTTCTATCTCGCTACGAAAACTTGAACTAATACTTTGAATAATGTGCAACGTAATGTCAAAACTAAGAAATATAAATGAATATTAATATAACGCTATATAATTTGGTAGAATATGTAATGCTACTTCCGAGAATTTTTACTTTTTGCTACGGGAACGTAAGAGACCCGCGTGACGGGCTAAACAATGAGGTATCAAATATCAAGGTTGTTTTACCGTACCGACGTAAACACAGAATCTCTCGAAAATGAATAACACAACGAATCGTCTCGAGTCAAAAACAACGCGGAATTCGGTAGAAATACAATTAACGCGTGTACACGTGGTGTAAACCGATGCGCGGCTTATCGATATTGCGATCTTACTAGCAATAGAGACCTTCGTTAGACAGCGTTATCCGTTGTAATCGGAAGAGCTTCAAAGAGCCCGTAATAGCGTGGTCCACGCTTATCCGAAACACGGAAAGAAAAGGAAACGAAGTACTTAACGTTGAAGAACTCAGCTCGATCGTCATAGGCGACATTAACCAGGGATGCAATTCTCGAAAGCTAGCGTAATTCGTCCTTCTTATTAAGCACTCGCATCCTTCGTCCCTCGTGCGTCGGTTGGAATGTTCTCACTCTCTCTTTCTCTTTCTCTCAGGCGGTAATAAACACGGAAATCGCACGCACGCAGGAATCAATCTGGTCGTGATCTCGATGATCACACCACGCGTGTTAACGCGGGCGCGAAGCCGGTACTTCGAAAGTAATTATGCAATGGCGCGTCTTTATACTACACTTTCCGAGCAGAATATTCTTTCGTATATTAGAATCAAGCCTCGTACAATTAATGTATACGACCGAACGATCTTACTTGACCGTACTTTATCGGGATTACGCTTATTCGAACGAATCTTACTAATCGAGCAAAGGGACCACGACCTCGAAACGTGCGTTCTGTATCTCAGACCTTGAGCGAATGGCGCGGAACGCGGCTCGTCGCGTCGCAAGCACGGACCGGTAACAAAAAAAGAGAATCGGTAGCGCGCTCCTAGCTTCCGGCACCGTGGTCGCCGCTACGCTATCGATTTCACAAACAAGTCGATATTTTCGAGAACGCGCTAATTTTGAACAATCATTGATTCGAACATG
>NC_092358.1:18070662-18086592 GCF_030848805.1 Temnothorax longispinosus
GTAATAATGTATATAAAATATGATTATATATGATTATATACGAACAAATTTTTCACATTTGCACACTTTATTTTTTTGAAAAAGAAATGCAAAAATTATCTTTTTAATTATTTTCTAATTCTTTTTCTTATTATTTGTCTTGTACATACAAACAGAGATTATACAAAAGAAAAAGAAACATAGTATGGACATATATGGACATATTTTATATAATATATTGTATAATATTAGTATATGATTATATATATTTTTAAATGTTTTTATATAAAAATTTTTTTAGTGCGTCGAAACGTTTACGTCTTATTCCTCGTTTATGTTATTTACATATCTATTTTTGTTCTATTGAACATAGCCATAATAATTCATTAATTTCTTTTATAATGGTAGTTTATCGATGATTTACATGATTATTATTATACCACAGCACATATACTTTGCAGTTTCGATTAATGATGTTATTTACAAATCTATTTTTGTTCTATTAAACATAGCCATAATAATTCATTAAAATTCACAATTATAACTCACTTTCTCAATTATTACTCACTTTTTAACTCACTTTTCTTATACTTCAATGTAGTAAAATTCCAACCTCGCGCATCGCGTAATTTTGTTCAGCCGCCTGTCACCAGCAGCGAGGGTACCGTTTTTGGAACACCAGCGCCACCAACTTTCGCCCAAAAATTGACCCACTTTCATAGTACGGAGATCAGTCTCCTTATATCTTACTCCCTGCTAACAACATTTATAGCGAACCACGTGGACGTATTTCCGATGAACTTCATACGATGGCCCGGGGAGTACTACGCGTGGTGCGTAATAAAAAAAAACAATGACGGTACAAGATATCACGGCACGACTAAAAATGATACGCCGCGAAAAAAGACGCGACCTCGGGCCAGTGCCGCCCGGCAATCGTCGCGAAACCGACGAAGACAGCGACGACGACGACGACGACGAATCACAGCCGCGGCGTCCAAGTAGAGTCGATAATAAAAGAAAACAAAAGTTTGTCTCGTCCAAGAAAAAAAATCTAAGACTTCTGCTAGTGCTGCCACTAGTGCTAGTCGTCATCGTCCTGCTGCTGTGGCACCACCGCCGCCATCGGCGCCATCGCCGCAACTATCGACGATAATCGAAATCCACGACTCGACCCCCTCGTCGACCCGGAGAAAACACTCCACGCGAAAACAAGCGGCAACCGAATTGTCCGTCGTGCCACCGACGACGGAGAACGCTCATGACGAGAGAGACGACGAAGACGAATCTCAGCCGCGGCGTCAAAGTAGAGTCGATAATATAAGAAAACGATAGTGGCCTCGTTCGACAAATTCGAATATCCACTTTTCCCGGGAATATCCACTACCGCTGCCATTAGTGGTAGTCGTCGTTCTCCTGCTGCTGCTGAGACACCACCGTCACCACCGCCGCCATCGGCGCCATCGCCGCAACTATCGACGATAATCGAAATCCACGACTTGACCCCCTCGTCGACCTGGAGGAAACGCTCCACGCGAAAACAAGCGGCAACCGAATTGTCCGTCATGCCACCGACGACGGAGAACGCCCATGACAAGAGAGACAAGGAAGACGAATCTCAGCCGCGGCGTCCAAGTAGTAAAAGAAAACAAAACTTGGTCTTGTCCAACGAATTCGAATATCCAAAGAGTCGAATGGCCGTGCATCACCATCACCACCGTCACCACCACCACCACCACCACCACCACCACTGTCAAAACGCTCGAAAAGACTGAAAAAAGCAGCAGCCTCACCGTCGACGTCGAAAATAATCATTGGTGACTCGACCATTTTGGCTACCTCGACCCCGAGACGCTCGAAAAAACTGAAAAAAGCAGCAACCTCACCGTCGACGTCAAAAATAATCATTGGTGGCTCGACCACCTCGGCCACCTCGACCCCGAGACGCTCCGAGCGACTGAAAGCAACAATATAGCAGCAGCAGCCGCCTTACCACAGATCGAAATCGATGACTTGGCCACCACCTCGGCCAGATCACCGAGAACGGTCCACACCGGAAAAAAGCCGGATCAAAAAATGAGGATACATAAAAGCGACTTTACGCCAAAAATGAACGCACTGATAATGAGACACGTTTTAACAATGTGTAACCCGAACAGCTTATACTCGTGGGCATCTCTTATAACTTTGCGGCCCAACGTGTTCGCGAATTTGACGCCGTCGCAACTGTGCTACCGACTCGTTCAGCTGTGCGCCGGATTGTACAGCGAACAATTCGGTGCGGAATACCGCGACATGTTGGAGCTGGTAAAAAAATTGTGCCGCGATTATAAACTACGGAAATAGGATCGTAAATATCCAGATAGCACATGGACGTCCACTGAAAGAAGATCCAACGGATCTGTCTGATGGACGTCTATTCGACATACATTTTGGTTCGGACGTTCATAGATACTTATAGAAAAAACAAACATGATTGAATTGCATTCAATATTATCGTCAACGATAATTATTCAACGTCAATTGAATCTGCTTTGTTTTTTTCTCATAAAATTCCTATCGGTATAAAATAACACGAGTCTTTGCAGCAAACAAGCATGCAAAAGTGAACATGCGCGAGTTATCGTTGCATGTCTTTCATTTCTTATGGAGGACAATCCTGTGAAATGATATATTTTGCAGTATTTCAAATATTTTCAGTAATAAAAACTAGACTTATGATGTATGTCCATGAGACGTCCAGAGTGTGCTATCTGGGTAAGTATGCATGCGTGCACTAAAAAAAAATAATACCGTTCAAATCTCCTAATATTCCCTTGTCTATTCCAATTTCCCTTTCCTTTCCATTCCCCTCCCGCCGATGTGGCCATCACCTTGTCGCGGTAGCGGGGCTTGATTGTGCGTCACGCCCCTTTGACGCACCGACCAAAAACGGCCACGCTTTACAATTTTTTCTTAATTTTTCTAAAACTAATTTTACATATATATATATAGTATATATGCATACAGAAACTGTTGGAAATACGTAAAATTATCGGTAATATCGTGAGATGGCTACAGCCATCTATTGCATTAATAATATACTCTCGCGGTTCCATGAATGAATACTAGATAGCAGGTCGTTTCCACTTAGTAACTATTGCAAGCGGACGCGCGAGAAACGCGGCGCGCGGCGCACTGAGTTCAGCTCACGCTAGCATCACGTGACAAGAAGGCGAGTGGAGAGGATGCGCAAACAGCGCAAGCACGAACGTGCAGAGAGACGATCCCGGCCATTCTCCTACATTCGATCGAAAGTGAAACAGTTCGAGTCACGTACTGGGCATTCTGCCACGATAATACTTTATCGGGAACACGTTCGAATTCAGTTGAAAACTTATCGCTTGTGTCGTATTAATTACTCGTTTTGAATTCATTGCCTCTGTCGTCTCTCTTGTCGTATTTATCGCTCGTGTAGTAATAATAGCTCATGTTGTAATATATTCCGTTGCCGTGAGTTTATACACAAGTTTCGCAATACTCAGGCAATATTCGAATCACGAATAATATTATCGAATAAGTCAAAGGAAGAGAGGAAAACGACGTATATCCGTTGCTCAGCCGAGCCCTTACTTGACGGTGAGCATTCGTGCGAAGTTGGAGATCAAGAGCGGCCATAATTGATTTCGTTCCTCTCATGCAACGAGATGTAATAACCGCCATTATCCTTATTATCTGGCTCGCATACAGCGAATGAGGGTGCAAACTCATGCAGCGGAACGGCGTACGCAGAAAATCGCGGAACGAGAGCCTTGACCAATCACAAGTGTTCCGTGATTTTCAGCGATTTTCCGTGGTTTTTAGTGGACAGTTCTTCGCGGAACTGCGCAATCCGTCATCCGTGTATATCCGTGTAATCAACATGAACAAGAAAATATCTCAAATAGTAAGAAATATTATCATTATTATAAATTGTAATTATAATCAGTTAAGAGAATTAATTGCAGTTTTTTAATTTTAATCCTCTTTGGAAATAAAATTACTTTTTATAAGATTTTAATTAGGTTATGTTACCTTTTTAATATTTAATGTTTACATAATTTATATATTAATATTTATATAATCCTTTTTTTGTTGTATTTTGTCTTATTGAAGGTTTCTCCCTTTTCTTTATATTATTAATTTCAGAACAGAAAATGCGGGTATTGCGGTTGGATCCTGCCGATCAATGCAGACCCATTGAAGCATACCTCACGGAGGCGAGTCTTAAATCTACCGCCGGCGGATGGGAGCAGTGACAAGGGGCGCCCTAGTAGGGCGCGACGGTCGCCTAGGAGGATCGGTAGCGTGCCAGGGCGCAGCACATGATAGGGCTAGGGACACCGGCGCGCGCGCGCGGGGGGGGCTCAGCGTGGTCCCGCCGGGCCGAAGGAACGCCACTGTCGTGCGAGCCGCCATCCCGGCAACATCCATCCCTGCGAGCCGAACGACGAGCTGCCAGAACCAGGAGAATTTGTAAGGCCACTGCTCAGTCTCCCCGAGATCGCGGTAATACCAAGGCCCTCCCGGGAGTCGCGTTGTGCCGCGGGAATACATGGAATCAGCTGTAATTGAATAATACCGAGTGCCATACCGCGGGAGGGCCCGTGCGACAAAGTGATCGCGAGTGCCCGTCTCGGGGATGCGAACGTACGGCCGCCGACAGTCAGCGTGATTGTAACTTCGTGGCGTGTGATTTCGTTTCGTGTAATTTCGTTGCGTGTAATTGTTGTGGGTAATTTCGTTGCGTGTAATTTCGTTGCGGGCAATTTCGTCGCGTGTAATTTCGTAAGCGTCGTTGGCTTAACCGTGCCGTAGTTTTGGGAGGTGGCTCTTGCGCGTATGAGAGTCTCGTAGTTGTCGTTGCCGGTTAAGTTCGTGCCATTTGTAATTGGATATCCGTGCGTTTCATCGAGATTAATGGCCCACGATTGTGTCGCGTTTGCGGGTGAGGCCATTCGTGCGTCCCGGGGAGAGTGAAGATCCCCAGCGTCGTCGCGGTAGATCGTAAGGAAATTTAGAAGTAGACGTTTCGAGTATTTCGCGTTTGACCGTCCGGGTAGAATTCGCTGCAACTTATGTCGGGGAATACTCTTGTACGAATTCGATCGGGATTGCCGTGCAGTTCAGCGACGGAATGAGTATCGCGCTCGTGGGGTGACACGTGGCGCGTACTCGAATTCTGCTTGTTCGCCGTGGAACACGTTTACCTTCCACTTGTTATCTGCAGTACAATGAAATATAATTTTATGTTCTTTGTGACTCGAGTGTGATGATTGCGCTACGCTCCCTCTCCTATTCCAACCGCGATTAATCAAAGAAGCCCACGCCTGAGAATACTGCGATCTCGTGTATCGTGGTGCGAGGAATCGCACCTAGCGCCCAACATTACATCATAAAAATACTCAGTCGAGCTACCATCTGGGTTTCGGAGAGAAATATCGCGAACTATAAAGAGATCTATAGTGAAGAAAGCGACGGCGCGCTCCTCCACGGCCGGCGAGACCGTGAGGACATTGTCGTCGTCGTCACAATATATATGTATATATATTCATATGTATGTATATATATTCATTGAATAATATAATCTTTTCTAATATCTGCAATACCATACAGGAACCATGAACGTTGATAGTGTCAAAAAACGATGGAAGTATTTGAAGGATTGTTACATGAAAGACAAAAAGAAAAGAAATGAATATGTTGCAAGTGGGTCCGCATCTACCTCAAAACGTAAAAGCACATTTAAATTCAGTGAAGCAATGAGCTTTCTGAGTGACAGCATGGAACCAAGGCCGTAAGTACCAATTATTCTACTATTTCCTGCCACAAATTTAGTATCATGCCCACTCCAAAGGCCCACAAAACATTTCCATTTTGTCCCATTTACCTATCACCGTGCTAATTACTTTTTATTAAGCGACTAAACAAAATCAAAACATTTTGTGTGTCTCTAGAGTGGTCATGACTTTAAACTTTTGTAAACATGTTTTATGCATTAAAAAAATTTTCTGCATGTATTGCACGTATATGTACAAGTTATAACGCATATTGTATAATATTATTTTATTAATTTTATTAATTTTATTATTAGGACATCAAGTACTTTATCAAGTACAAATGAAGGCGGACCACCTACTCCTCCTAGTCCCATAGAGCCTGTTTCATCAGCGCCATTGCATGTCAGCACGGTCAGCACCCACAATGCGTCAGCATCACCTGCTTCCAATTTTAGCAACAAGACGAATGAAAATTCTTCAAAACGTATGTGTAATTATGTAAATTTATATTAAATTTTTATCAATGAATACAAAATCACAATAAATACACCTTTTATTTTTAAAAACTTAGTTTTTTGCTTTGAATTAAAACCTTTGCTTTCCGTTTTTTTTTCAACATCCTTAAATTTAAAATTATATACTATAATAGTATTTTTCACATCTTTGCAGGAAAGAAATCAGATTCTACAAAAAATGAAAAAGATCCTTTGGAAGAGGCTTTCATTGCTGCAGTTATCAAGGAACCTGAAGGAAAGGATTCTGTGCATCACTTCGTTATGAGATTGGCTGAAGGTCTTCGAAAACTTCCGCCCAGAGAGCGTGCCAAATTAGAAATTGAATTTTTAACAAAAATTATGGAAGTTGAAGACAGATTAGGATTAAATCAATAAGTCTTATTTTATTAATATGATTTGCAATAATATGAATAAGTCTTACTTTATTATAATATCTTATTTTAATATTTGAACGGTCTTCATATCATATAATAGTTTTTTTATATTATAATAACACGATTTAATGTTTAAGCTCATGTGATTTACAATATAATTTTATATATAGAAAAGTTCATGCTTTTGAATTTATTTTTCCTCGATTTTCCGAGAATATGTACATACAACGCGCGGCAGATAGACACATTAGAAAAGCAGCCTCATTTTGGGTTCATTGTCTTAAAAATTGGCTTAAAAATCGTTACGTAAAGCTTTATTCCACTGCCATTCTACTGCCCCGGAGTTCATAAAATAATCAGCATAACTATTTCGCACTTCTGCAGCATATCGACTACACGCATTCGTGTTGGGCACATCAATATCTGTAAATGCGCTTCCTTGACTTAACGCTATACTATCTTCTATGCTGTTCCTGGAGTATATTCTTTCCGATGCAGGTGCAAGTAACTCATTTTGTATCATAAAATTATGCAAAGCAGTTGTTGCTTGAACAATTTTCACAGCTGTGGACAAAGAAGCACTGATTGGCTTCCGATAAATTCTCCACCGAGATACGAGCAGTCCAAACGCGCTTTCAACGACACGTCGAGCTCTGCTTAAACGATAATTAAACACCTTCTTTCTAAAATTAAGATTCTTGCTCCGAGAAAATGGTCGCATCATATATGGCGTTAATGCGAACGCTTCATCTGCAACCAACACGTATGGAAGCTTTGGTCCACTTACCCCTACTTCGGTTGGTTCTGGAAGATCCATTTGTTATTGTTGAAATGGGTACCAAAATCGCTGTTTCGAAAAACGCCTCCATCGCTTCGACGTCCTTCAGCGCCAATATTTAACATTAAAAAACAGTAATTGGCATCGCTAATTGCCATTAAATTGATGCTGTGTCTCCCTTTGTAATTATAAAACGTTGATCCACTATTAGGTGGAGCCTGCAATAATACAATTAATGTTTAATATTTTTAACAACCAATAATACTGGAATAATAATAATAATAATAACAATAAATAACTTACATCAATGTCTACATGTTTACCATCTACTGCCCCAATACAGTGTGGATAATTCCACTGTAAGATTAACGTTACGCCGTGCTTGAATAAGACTGTATGGTGTGATTGGTCGCTTGAGATACTGGTATGCGCTGTAGCGCTCTGCGCAGGAAGAATCGCCGAGATTGGCGGAGAGCGAGAAGGATCAGTTAGTCGATGCTTGACGCTGGATCGAGTAGGCGTCTTTGTGCATCTCTCGTGTAATAAAGTTACCTTTTCCATAATTATACCTGAATATCGTCTTTCACCTGCCTACATCCATTTCCTGACATCTCCCCGTGAAATAACTCGCGGTCGGTGCCGTATGAACCAACGGTGCGTTAACAAAACAGAACTATTTACACCACAGAGTCTCAAATTCTGCAGCTACTTTACGCCAGTTGTCTGCTGTTGGGTGTAAAAATACTTTTTCTTGTAATTCTTCCCAAATGACCTGGCATGTTTTGGAAATAATTGTCGAAACCGTATTGTTCCCTACACGGAACGCATATGACACAGATGCCATGCTGTCGCCGCTGGCTAAATAACGTAGCGTTATTTCTAACCGAGTACGTGGTGAGATTGGGTCTCGAATTACGTACTGTTTTGTTATTCTTGGCCCAACAAGTTGTAGAAGTTTTTCAAATAAAACTGGTGAGATCCGTAAGTAATTAAAATACTTTGGATCATTTAAATGTATCATTTCTGGGATCAGATTATCGCTTGCACCTTGAAGAAATCGTCTTTTGGGCATGAAAATGGGACGAACCCATATTCTTTTTTCCTGTTTCTTATTTTCGTTCTCTCTTTTCACCATTCTTTTATACAGCAAATATAAGGCGAGCAACTTCTTTTGTATATCTTCCTGATGTACTGGCGATTCTCTATATTTTTTTAATAGCATGCACATGCACAACAATGCGAATGTTGGTTTTATTTTACTTCTGCCAACGCTGGCACTTTACATAAACTGAAATATATATAAAATATTGTAAGCATTATATTTTTAATATTATATTATAAATTAACACATACTAATTATTATCATTTTCTCTATTACCTGGCAGTTATTATTATTATTTTTTTTCAATTTGCCCAAGACAATTAATAATTTCACAACCGTACTTTACCGTACCGTAATCTAAACAGTATTGGTTAGGTTAGCGGTGCCACATTTGCAATATCCGTTATGCGAAATCATCGCCCGAGGGACCCATGGAGCGGAATGAGCAAAGCGTAACGACTAGTATATCTCAGTAATTACTTCTTAACCATTCTATTTACAAATAATAATAATTATTATGTTTATAAATGTTACATTTAATGGGTTTCCTATTAGAAATATTTAACTTAATGCTTAAAATATTAAAATAAAGTTTGAACAAATTTCAAATGGAGACTCATGATTGGTCGCACGCAATCCGTGCTGCTCTCGATACGCTTCATGAGTACCTCGGGACCGTGAATCTGCGTAACAAAAACAGCGGAACGCTTGTGATTGGTCAAGGCTCTCGTTCCGCGATTTTCTGCGTACATACGCCGTTCCGCTGCATGAGTTTGCACCCTGAGTTTCCCACTTTCTGTGGATGATTTTCCGCGTAAATAAATAGCGGATTATCTATAAAGAATTAGTGGATGCTGCAGATTCCACGATAAGGTAACATTTGAATTTATTATCTCGAATATTCGGTTCTTTCGTCAGATATCTCCCTGATGAAAATGATACTTTACAAGTGCACACGTGCTAATTCAAATATTCGGTTACAAGAAATAACGTTATTTTAGTATGTTTGTCCTCAAAGAAGGACTTTCATTATTTATTCTGATCAATAAGAGAAAGAGATAAATTCTTATCTCGGAACGTAAATTCAGTGGAATTCCAATTAATATTTCTGATTGATGCGTATAGAAGGATTAGATTCATCGTAAATTAATCTTCCTTTGGAATCATTGTGTTTTCTTTTGTATTAAAGACTCATACTTCGTTCACTTTATAAAAATTTCTTGTACATACTGTATATAACGAACTTTATATTAATCTGATACATTATTATTGTCTAAGATAATGCGTTAACTACTCGATCTTTTCTAAAATAATCTTATAAATGATTAATAACTTATGTTTATATGAACAGTGCACACTCGTTGATTGTATAACAAGTTATTTTATTTGCGATATTATTGCTGTGTTTTTCCGTATTTCTTGCGAATAATTATATGTGTTTTATGAGAAATATATTTACTGCTTTCAGTAACGTATATATGGAATACTTTCGTCTATTTATTTATGGAATAAGTTTCTCATTCAAACCAAAGAACAGAGATTTAGTGCAGACAATTTCTAAAGAACAGATATTTGTGTTCAGATGATTTCTAACATTATTTATTAGAATTTTTTCATGATTCTTTAATTGGCAATAATTCTTGCGTTGATATCTGATGTTCAAAGAAAGATTCAATGTCCATTATTCCATATTCGTTGTTCGGCGCTCGCCTGTACATAGTAGTTTAGGTTCCGTAGTATTAAGTGTACATAGTTGAAATTCGATTCCGTATCATAAAGTTGTAGTAGGGGAGACCGGGGCTAGACCGTCTGGATTTTTTCGGTGCCGATTTTTAATAACAAAATAAATAATTTAAGTTAAATATTGTATACCACTGTAAAGAGTGAACCTTTAGCTACAAAATTTATATAGCAAATTTTTGTCTACGTCGTTTTGTTTAACCGGTATAGAGCAAAAACGACAACGGTGCAAAAATTGAAATCTCAAAAATGCCGGAGCTAAACCGTCTACCCCCCGGGGTTAAACCGTCACACTACATTTTCAATACATATACGTACATCTAATCCTGAAAAATGATAGGATACATTTTAATAATTGTTTTTGAAAAGAAAAATATAAAAATTTATTTGAAACTATTATGCGAAACATTATTAAAGATTATAATTGTTTTACCTATTCCATAAAACAATTAAGGCACGTGAATACAGATCCTGACGAGCGCACAACGACGATGACGACGGCCACGACCACCACCACCACCACCACGACGACGCCGACGATGACGGCAACGACGATGACGACGACGACAACGACGACGACGACGACGGCCACGACCACCACCACCACCACCACCACCACGATAACGACCACCACCACCACCGACACCACCACCACTACACTGACACTGACACAACGACCAACAACGACGATCTACCGCGGCCGGGACGATCTACCACGCGCGCGGCATGTCAACTCTCGCGCGGAAATCGCGGAATCTCAGAGCCGTGCCTCGCCGTATCTCGCCGACGTGCCGTGAGCGCGAGCGATCTCGAAAACAACGGTCCGTCATCTTTTCGGTCGGCCAAAACACCCGTTTTGCGACGATACGTGCGTACCATTTCCCTCCTATACAAACTAATGCACTTGCAAGGGAAGACAGAATCACGCTCGAGGGAAACCTAACCTGAAATCGCCGTGAGCTGAAGTCGTGCGCCCGGCGCGCCACAGTGACGAAACAGACGGATTAGTCCCGGGTACTTACAGACGGATTAGCCCCAAACACAAGTTTCAGGTTTGATCGCCCACGAAATATTAGACATCAACGAAAATGAAAAAACTACACTAGATTCGTGTTCAGCATGCATTACTCTTTATAATCATGTACCTCGAGATTTGGAGAGCAAATATTATTGCAGATATTATAAAATTTCCACGCACAGAAAATTTCACTTTCACCTTCCGAAAACACGTTTGCTCTCGTAAAAATCATAACACGGCAGGTAACCTGCCGAAACTCCGTTGGTTACATGGGTACCATAAGCAGCGTTTACAATGTTAATAGCGAGTTCGCACAATATACAGGTTCCGAGATATTTGATTAGACGTATTTACCCCGTAGACGTTTTAGCCCCGGTCTCCCCTATTAAGTTACATATTGATCCTTAATCGCGTCAATCGCACTCATAATCAAGCAGGTCCTACGGCGAGTAGGACCACCAATACGATCGATATCGAGTTGGATGACTCGTGCGAAACGTTGGCGGATCGCGGTAACTACTCGCGCGACTCACCCGACTCGTGCTGCCCGCCTGCAAGTGGCCCGCCTAATTACTGGACTTGTTACTCGTTTGCGCCGTACTTCGCAGGTGCGCGAGCCGAGGAGTACCGGAGCAGACATTCACATTTCGGCCGTGAAGAGGTGAACTTGTCACCACATTTTTTCGGAGCACGACTCGTCTCCAGATCGTGCCTTTGCTTGCGTGTTCCGTGATTGTACCGCTTGCCTGTATATCTTGTGCCCTGCCTGCCTTCCTACTACTACTCGCTTCTATCGTGCCTTGCCTGCGTGCTTGCTTACTCGCCTCCGCGCCTGTACCGGAGAACGTGCCAGAAGGAAGGACGAGAGAGATAGAGACAAGAGAACACCATCCACGAGGGGCAACGGGCAACGATACGGTGAATCGCGTGCCTTGCATCGCTTTGCTTGTTACCTCGTTTGAATTCGTGAGGGAACGGTCTCTCTGGTCCTTCGATTATTTTCTAGACCGATCGCAAATCCGGGGCGACTGACACCCCCCCCCCCCGAGCATTCGTTAATTTAACATGTATTAATTTTGCGTATTTATTTTGTATTATTTCAATTGTTTACATATAACTGATGTGTTTATTCGAAGATAATCCCTAATAGAAATTATATACAAAGAAGAGATCACCTATTTCATTTTTCAATGGTTAACCGATTCGATACCTTTAATATTCTTTCACACTGAATTTTTTGGATTGTTTCATGGAAATATTTTGTAAATGGATCTCAACTTTATTTATTTCTACAAATAAGAGTTTGTTACATGAAGGGAATATCTTCTTTATAATTTGATGTATAGAAATCATAATTTCGACCTTTTACTTATGTTTCGTAACTGAATTATACACTTGATTATTTTGTGGAATTATTAAATAAACTATTCTCTTTATAATTTGGATATCGTTTCTCCTTCTCCACCATCCTGGCTCACGCAACATACGGGGCGTGTACAGAAATCAATATGAGACTGCCAAAAGACCTAGGCTTGGATCGCATGGCTTTGTTACTAAATTGATTGTTTATCGTTACGGTCCTATTTATCTTATTATTATTTATTTACGTCGCCTGAGAAAGACGTTTCAAACTATTATTAACCGGTTATTGCGATGAATATTACCACATGCCTCGGTGGTCTAATTGGTACAACGCCCTACACGGAATGAGGGAGGTTCCAGGTTCGAACCCTGGCTGAGGTTGTAACCGAACGATACATAATCGGGCTACGAGACACGCTATTTTGTCCTCTAAGTCATCGGTCGCTACTCGGTTTAGCCTATTTCCACCGAGAAGGTAAGTATTTATTACAAGATGGTTAATCAATTTGTTTAAACATTCCCCTTTTTAGGTTCCCGCCACGGGTGCCTCACCGCCGTCTCCCAACCTCGGATCCCAGACGTTTCTCGCTGACCAAGATCAACCAGGGACCACGATGGATGACCACCGCTTGATCAGGTAAGAATGACTATCACGTGTCACCGTAATTAATTAATCCTTCTTTATTTTTAGATTCTCGCCACGGATGCTGGATCTCCAGCGCCTACTCTCGGATCACCGATATCTATCATCAGCCTAAGTCAACGTGGGACCAAGATGGCTTACCACCGCTTGATCGAGTAAGTTACAGTATCAATGTTTAATTAACTTAATCAATTCTTCTTATTTTCAGGTTCGCTCTACGGGTGCCTCATCTGTGTCGCCGACCCATGGAACACCGCTGCTGCACGCCGACCGGGATCAACGCGTACACAAGATGGCCGACCACCGCTTTCACAGGGTAAGTATAAGCAACGTGGTAAATTAACTTAATTAATCTTGCTTCTTTTCAGGTTTTCGCCACAGGGGCCTCATCTGCATCTCCCACTGTTGAAGCACTGATGATAATCTCCGACCCGGATCGACGCCTTCGCAAGATGGCTGACCTCCGCTTGATCAGGTAAGTAGAAGGTAAGTAATCGATAACTTCGTTGATATTTTCACAAATGATTGTTCTATTTATTCATAACTATCGTTTCACAAAGATGGTTGTTCACAAATTTTTGTCCCGCGCAAGATGACGGTCGCACGTCTTGCAAAGTGCGAAGTTTCCGTTTTCGGTACACTATGACCGTTCGTCTTTCGTATCGACGACTTGTAACGCGTTGTGCGGGCGTTCCCGTTTGTTCCGGATGCTGTGATAATCGAATTTCGTAATTCGGAACGTAATCGCGATAATTACTGCGACACGCCGAGATATACACGCGAGACGGGTGTTACTTATACGAGCGCCCACGAGAGACTGCCTCGAGAAATATTCCTCTCTGTGGCTCCCTACCTTTGATATTTTACCCCACCATGGGGTCACGGCCGCTTTCTCTTCGCGGTACTTTTCCACGCTACGCAGTTACAATAAGTGTTTACAACTTCTGGCCGTGCCAGATGTTCCCGGCGGAAATTTTTACTCGCAGTACCTTATTTGCGACGCACTTAAGCTGCTCCCGGATAGTGGTTTTCCAGCACTCTCAATTTTCGACTTTTAACGGCGCCGACCCGTGCGCACGTTCTCTCCTACGTCCCTATAGAGGATTCCGGACTTTTCGAAGAAGACGTCCAGGTCGTTTTCGCGATACCTGCCGTTGACGGCGACCCCCAGTGCTCGCTTCCATGGTCCCTACCAACGATATTCCGGGCTTAGTTCTCGTAGCCAACTTCCGGGTATCGACTTCGCGGACCGTCCCCGTAACTCGCGTCCGGGTGATCGAATTTCGACGGTGACCTGTTCCTCGGGTGTACCAGGTCTCGCTCTCGAGGCACCGCACAGTGGCCCAATTCCAGAAAAACGCGGACAAAAATGAAAAAAGTGAAGTTCGGAATTTTGACCTTAGTACCCCGTAATCCCATATAGGGGACACCACTGCACCTCGGTGTGTAGGGAGCAGCATATCTGTCTCCCTTCCGATTGGTCAGCCCCCTCTCCTGCGCTAGCAAGAGCGGTTGAGAGTTACGAGGTTGGCAGAACTGAGTTACGACGACGGTTAGATTTGTACTGACTCTCGTGGCTGTTGCGTGGTCTGCAATAAAGTATTATTTTATCAGCAGTAATCGAGTGTGTAATTATTCCTCGATACCTCTCGTCAAGACGTCGGTAGTAGGCCGACACCCGGAGGGATAACCAACCTCCTGCGGTACCAAATACCTACATGGGTGACCCCGACTAAAAAACACGCAACGGTTCTTGCACAAATTGCTACCGGAAGCCCGAGTCAGAGATAAATCCTCGTGTGGACCAGACTTCCCCGAGGAACGGACGCAGAAGTAGCGGATTGAATTACCCGCAGCTGCAAGGTACATCCCTGCGTTCGCGTCCCTGGCTGTTATTTGCCCACGCTACGGCCAGCCAGCCTTGCCGCGCCGAAACATTATTCGGGCGGCCATCTTTTTTTGCCGCGCTTTCTGCACGAGGCACGAGGCGGGCACGTGAGACCCTACCGGCGCCCGGGTGGCCACAGCGGTTCTGCCATCTTGTTACCACGACCATCCCCTGGTGTGCGACCGGCCCTTCTCCACCCCCGCCGTTACCGCCTTCTCCTGGTGTGTGACCGGCCTTTCTCTGCCGATGCCACGGATCGACAACGTCGCTATCGCCTCATCGCTGTGATTGCGTAAAGCCAACGACACCGGCGCCTTGGATTCCGTCGTTGTTGAGACATTTAATGCGTGAAGCCAACGTCTCCGGCGCCTTGGGTCCCATCGTCACCGGGGCTTTGGATTCTACCCACCATTTACCCGGCTACAATAATGTAAAAGTAAGCTAGTAATCCGCCGCGCTCCGTCATTTATATTGTACAACGCCCGTGTCGTATAACGCGCGTGTCATTTACCGCTCTTGGTCGCTAATATCTTACAGCAAATTTTAAACAATGTCGAACGCAGCTCTTACAGCCGCCCAAGCCCGCGCGGAAGAAGCGGAAAACCAGCTCGCGCAATCACAAGCCCAGCTCGCACAATTACAAACCCAGTTCACGCAATTACAAGACCAGTTTGCGCAAATGCGTACCCAGTGGAGTGATCAGGGCCTTGATACAGTTAATTCAAACGCGATT
>NC_092358.1:18087092-18088274 GCF_030848805.1 Temnothorax longispinosus
GCTGCAAAATGTAAGGGTCCCAATGGAATACGATATACACACGATTGGATATTAGAGTGTCTACTGATTCGTATTAAGAGTCGCAAAGCATATGAGCACTTGCGGAAACACCAAATTCTTCAACTGCCGACGATCGATACCCTGACTAAGTACTTGAAGAACCTGAAGGCTTCGTACGGTTTCTGCTCATCAACTTTCGAGCTTTTACGGATGAAGGCTGCAGCCATGAAACCGGAAGATAGACGAGGTTTGCTTGAAACTTTACATGTATGATTTTTTTCCTAATATATGTATCTGTTACCCGTTACCAATTTTTCTATTTATTCTAACAGGTACATTGGTGCTGGATGAGATGCAACTGAGCGAAGGTGTTAATTTTGATCGAAAAGATATGTTGTTTAAAGGATTTACAGACTTGGGCAAATATACGCCCGAAGATCAAACAAATCAACGCGGTGATCACGCCTTAGTTTTTCTTTTTCAACCGTTTCGCGGCAAATGGGTTCAGACATTGGGAGCATTCTTGAGTAAAGGATGTGCCAACAGCAGGGTTCTGAATAAATTAATATTAGAGTGCATTATTTTGATGGAAAATGCAGGCTTTCATGTCGACGTCGTGACAACAGACGGAGCCTCATGGAATCGTTCCATGTGGAAGTTGTTCGGTATCGAAGGATCAAATAGTTGTTGCAGGCATCCTTGCTCAGTCGATGTCGATTCACCATTACGAAAGTTGTTCTTTTGCTCCGACTTTTCGCATTTAATTAAGCTTTTGAGAAACCTCATTATGTCTATAGCTGCGATATGGGTAATTTCCAATTTTATTATTTTCATAATAAGTTAACTAACTATTCTCATTGTTTTTTAAATAATGTAGATGACTTATTTTTAGACTCCTGATGGTATTGTGAGAAAAAGACATTTTGAGGCAGTTTTAGATTTTGATGGAGGAAAAAAAGTTTCGGATTGAAAAATGCCCACAAATTGACCCACCATCACCTCAATCCAAAGTTTTATCAAAAAATGAATGTTGCTATGGCCTTTCAGGTAAACCTTCAGACTACAACCTCTGATTTCCAATATGATGTTTAAAAATACTAATATAGAATATGAATTTTCTTCTGAGGTATTCTCACTGGAAGTTGCTGTTGTAATGGATCTATACAAAGAAAAAGATGAAAG
>NC_092358.1:18088774-18108185 GCF_030848805.1 Temnothorax longispinosus
CATTTAATACACGCGTGTAGTAGTGTATTACACATTTTGTAGATTACATGTGTAGTCTACTACACAAGTCACTTACCATACGTGTAGTATATTACACATATAATGGATTACACGTGTAGTCTACTACACAAATCACTTACCACACGTGTAGTATATTACACATATAGAGGATTACACGTGTAGTGGATTTTACACTTCATGATTAGACATGTATTCCATATTACAGGAATTTCACGCACTAAAGGAATTACAGCGTGTAATAACTACAGATTATTGTGTTCCTTTCTGTGATAACTACAGGGAGTCCTGTAGTAACTACATAAGTGTAATATTTACTGGCTGTAGTTTCTTTCCGTAAGGGTAAATAAAGTTCGTAATGATATCAGAATCTTTCAGCGAGTTAATATAATACATTCTTTCAATTATTACATATAATAAAGTTATTCCTGATTCTGGAATTCATGTTCTATTAAGATATATAAAAAAGCAATTTTGTTTCTATTTCGAAAAGATATAACAGAAATTTTCGGAGAACGAATTTATAAAGGGCACGCGAAATGAATAGTCGAATAATACTTCTGCGATACATTTTACGGTGGTTGAATCGTTTTTAAGGCGCGTTATTTACCAGTTTCTCATTCGCTCGAGAGACTCGTTCCATTCCGCAGAAATCCTTCGTTAACCCAGATAAGTATCAAAAATGTTTTAGTTATGTAAATCATCGCTTATCTCTGAGAACCTTACAAGTTACAAGCAGCTCGATTGCCTGCTTTAAATCAACATTTCAACGGGTCAAAAACAGAACGGTCACTGTCAGCAACTACCTCGAGGTGTTGCTCTCGCGCGTTTGTGAAACAAAAAAAAACTTAGGAAAACGACATGGAGGGCGGACATTTGAGGTGGACAGGAGCGCGAAGGGATCGCGACCCCGATTTTAATACGGAACGGATTAATGCCTGCCGGCGATTTTTCACGAGAATTTTTCAGTTTTAGTCGCGGGAGTTAGCCGCGGGAGTATGAAATGAATTATAGTCCAAAGGGCAATATGGGGATGAGAAAGGCGCGCAATCTGCAACAAAACAATCGTGGCGATTGTTTCGTTTAGCTTTATTGATGGGCGATTGAAACCATTGAAAACGAGTAAATTGGATGTCACGAGATTTTATCGAGCCGTTTAGTCCTTAACTCTTGACATCGATGTAACTCATTGCAATTGAGATCAAATTCTTGTTATAATATTGTCATAATTAATTTTTGATAAAGCGATGAAGATCACAAAATAATTTTGAGGTAGATTCGCAAGTATTCACGAGGCTTGAGATTCGGCATTGTGCTTTTATATCAAAGAATTATTTGTAATTTATAATTATTTAGTTGTACTTTGATTTACTGCAGTTTTGATGGAAAATATTTATGGACGTTGTATTGGCACGAGGACACTTCGTTAAAAATTGTATACGAACGCACGTACACATAGAATTCGAGATGTGGTATAAAAATCACTAATTGAAGCGATAATAAAGGAATGTTTACGAAAAAAACTGTGCACATGCGTATCCGTATTATAATATCGCGTTGGGTAGAAGTGCATAAAATACAATAGCATTTGCGCGTTTTTTCGATTTTTTTTCAAATCAAAGCAAACGCTCGCGCAGAATTTTACTTATTCAAGATACATAATTAAAAGCATGTTAAATAGATAACATCCTGAGAAAGAAATGGGTATAAGATGTAAAAATATATTATTAGATACGAAAAAGAAACATTCTCATTTTATCACATAATAAACCGGTATTTTGCCGCGAATACATTATGTCACTTCGATTTTTATTTCAGAGATATAAATCGAGGTGTCCTGCTTCAGTAAACAGCCGTGTCGCTTCGACACGCTTATGATTCGTTAATTGTAAGAACAATATACCTGGGCCTAAGGCCAGCTCAGCGAGGACAGAAACTTCGCGTAGAGCAAAAGGGCAAAAGCTGGTTTGATCTCGATGTTCAGTACGCATAGACTGCGAAAGCACGACCTATCGGATCTACATACATTAGTAGTTTTACTATTTTTTAACCTGATAATATTTTACATATTTACCCCTTTTGATCATCTCGATTTTCAAAATATCATTTGCGTCAAGTATGTCATTAACAAAATCTATAAGCTGTCTTTTGTAGGATGTAAGTCCACTCTGTTGTCCACTGCTGCTGGACTGTCCTGATGGTTCACTGTTGCTGGACTGTCCTGGTTCACTGCTGCTGGACTGTCCTCCTTTTACGTATCGATTATGTATTTTCTTATTACATTGTTTATGATATTATAAGTTAATTGCAACAACATATTTATAAAAAAAATATATTATATATATATATATATACACATATATACATATATTAATTTAAAATTTAAATACTTCTATTAACAGGAAAATTAATATAAACAATGATAGTTATTTTAAAACAATCCTGTTTTGCAATGAATATTTCATATGATCTCACATCACATTATCTTGTTTTATTTGTTATAAAACCAGTTTTTCAATTATTAGATAGATAAGCTATAAGCATTATGTATAAATTGGCGCTTTATAAAAATTAATATAATATATTGTTATATATATAATAAATACAATATACTGCGTTACTGAAATACATGTGTAAGCGCAGAGAAAAATAAATGGAGCTACCGAGACTCGAACTCGGGATTCTTCGCTCACACGCCTAGCACTTAGGCTGCTACCCCACGACTGCTCCACTACTACGCTAATTTCTCCGATCCCTCATCTACTAGCCCTACGGCCCCAAATCTCCTACACATGTTTCTTGTTTTTATAAGGTAATACTTCTATTTTATATACATATATTCGAAAAAATATTTACAGATATACATGTAGCTGATTGCACTAATTTCTAAAATATTTAATCTTGGACGAATATTTGGGGATTTGGAGAAGAGATTAAAGGAAACACATGTCTAATTTTTTTTTTTACGTGGAGAAATCTTCTACTACCGGCCATTCGACCGATAATCTCCTCTTGTGGGAGGGAGAAGATACCATCGTCTCCGTGAAAGGCGAAGGGAGTGTTGGATTTTTATCGGCTAAAACTACCGCCGTAGAGTTAGCAGACAAATTGAATATTTTGGAATTATTCTTTTTCATATAATTTGGGAATTATTTGGGGAAGTTTGGGAAAATTGTTTAAACATTTGGGAAAGAATAGATTTTTTGTTATTAACAAAATTTATCGAGCGTCAAGTTAGCAGATAGCGACTATGTTTAATGTTTATTATAAATGGAATCGATTGGAAATTATTTGGGGATGACATCTTTATTGTAATTTTTATTTGGGAAAAGTCGCTTTTTTTGTAATTTAAATAAATCTTTGTATTAACGTTCTTTTTCGCTGCACTTCTGCACTAGTACAACAACTAAACTTATTGCACTAGTTCAGAAGTGTAGCGAAAAAGAACAGACCATTATCGGCAGTAGTGTGAAACAGTGCTGCGATTTTGAGCCTCGGCACGCACACGAATTTCCCCCTCCACTACGCACACAAAAGACGCTCGGTCTATCGGTGTGTCGGCAGCGCTCGGCCGTTACGAGCGAGACGGAGAATATCACTCCCTCCTTGTCGCTTTCACATAGCTCGCGCGATGGACGAATGTTTTTACGCTGGAAATGCTTTCTCGGTATTTTGGCGTGAATCTGAGTTGCCGGTGCACGATAACCAAAGAGCGATCTTTGGAATAATGTAGAGATGATGTAAAAATGATTAATAAACATGAAAAAAATTGTAATAAAAATGTATATAAAAGTATATTTTTGTTAACAAATATATTTATAGAAATACTATATTTTATATATTATTTATTTATATGTCCAATAACGTGATATATGTATATATGTATATACCTATATACATATACGTGTTCCAGAGGATATTGAACTAAATAAGAAAGTTGTATAATTTATATAACTTCTTTATTTGTTTCAATATCCTCAATTGTATACCATTCAAATAAATTCTAGTAAGGAATAATTTCTTCATATGAAAATTGTACTATCAGGCAGACGCTTAGAATCAGATAGGTAGTGGGCTATCTCGGGTTTCACTTTCAGCAATTGTCCAAGAATAACATGATGATCATTCTGAACAGCCATACGCGTCTTGTTTGCAATATTAATCATCTCTTTCTAACTGCCCCCTTAAAAAGAGACGAAGAGTGAGTTTAATCGGAGGATCAAGTTAATCGGAGACTGTGAAATAAGTTCTATGTTGAAGTAGATTATCAGAAGCAAGAAAACATATAAGCTTTTTCTTGTATTATACATTAAAATAAATGAATATATTCACATTCCAGTACTTAATTGTTCAATAGCATATTCGTAAAATATATCAAAAATTATCTTCTTTGTTGTCCTTTGTTAGTAAAAAAATATGCAATTCAAACAACATTTCTAAAAATTCGTTTATAAGAAATATGAAAGTAACTTGTATTAATTAAATATACACTAGTAAAATTAAACATCTATTACATTACAAATCTAGTTTTCAATATTTTATATTATTTCCTAGTTATTTATAGGAAATAGTACTACATTCAGTAACATCTGTATAAAATGCATAAAATGGGTGTAAAACCAATCACCTCTTGACATTTTTTATCTAATATTATTGAATATTTGATGATCAATATTGAATATTGAAAATTTGATAACATGAGTAGCAAAACTTAGAAATATAATTTTATTTCGACATATAATGCAAAAAAAGATTCATATGTCTCATCTTTTATTAAAATATAAATACAAACTTAATTAAAAGTTGTGTAACTAATAACTATTTATTTCTATGTATATACTATGTAGATAAATGTAAATACAAATATCTTATTGTATTAATATTTATTATTAGTATTTAATTAGTTGCGTAATTTAACTTCTTGTTTAATAAATGAGCGAATGTAGTACTGAATGTACCTATATTGGATAATATTTAAATTTTGTTGTGACTTTTACAGTTATAAAGTAACTATTTAATAGAAATGGAAGCCTAAAAAAATTAATGTAATTATTATTATGCTCAAATCATAAAATCTTTACATTACCCATGTCTGCCAATACAATATAATTTTCTATTCATATTGCATTCTATATAATGGCAATGTTATTATATTTGACAGGCCGAATGAAAATAGCTTCGAATTGATATCGAAATGATGAAATATCGATGTCTTAACAGAAAATACATAATTTACCTATTTAGAGTCTGGCGATAAATGTGTGTCACAATAATTTCTTCTTTTAAAAAATGTCATAAAGCACAAACATCGAAATAAGCTTCAAGTTTCGAGCATTATTTCGATATGATGTAATATCGATGATTTCGACGTCAATTAGACGTCGATTCGATGGGTCATTTCTCGCTGGGCAGATATTATAAATTACATCAGATCAAGATTGTCTAATTTTATATGATTATATTTATATGATTCATATCTTATTAATTGGTTATTAATTTGTTCCTCGAGACTTTTAATAACTTTTTTATATTTGCTTTTTGTTTTTTTCGTTTTGGACAATTTTTATTTTTTTACTTATGTAGGATTAAAATAATGCTTGTGGAGTCGGAGTAAATGTAAAATAATCCCACACTTATTAAGGGGATGCTGGAGCCGTAGCCGAACTCGATCGGCGTCGGTAAAGAAGACCGGCGAACTATATCTGTCCTTGTATAGACAAAGATATAGACAAGGATAGCACGCTACATTGCACGCACACATACGCACGATGCACATCGACATTATACTTTTATATTACGCTTCCAAATCTTGATTTGGAGGGTTTATCGATGTTTTTCTTGTTGTGCAATTCGGGGGAACTTGTTTTCGCGTTCGTACCAATAGTATATCTCTTATATGAAATACATCTTGTGACGAGCTGACAGCTCGCCGCAACTCGAGACGCCATATTGGGATAAGAGTAGGATAAGGAAATCTGTACTTCCGTAATTTTTTCTCGTTTTCTATATAAAATCGGAGTTTCCCCGAATCATTAATGTATGTACTGCAATTCTGGAGAAGGATTTTTAATTCTGTCAAATTAATACGACGCTACGTGCCGACAAAAAATGCCGGTAAAACAGACGGCTCCAGCATCCCCTTAATACTCATTTATACATGTCGTACTTTTTTAATGAAGGTATTGTTCAAAATGTTGGCCTCTTGCAGCATGCAACGTAAGCATTGCATCTAGCATTGAGAGTTCGTGTTGCAGCCCGACACTGTTCTGGTGATATTTGGTAAAACTTATTCGTATTTAAATATATTCGAAGAGAGTTGACAGGCTGAGAGTAAACATAACCTATTTGCAAGGTCCGAGCAAAAGTAAGTTAGAAATGTTTGCGCAAAAACGAATTGCTTGAGGTTCCAGGCAAAAACGAATCACAGAATAGCTCCGAGCAAAAACGACTCAAATACATAAATCGTTTTTGCCCGCGAAAAAAAACTCGACTAGTTTTTGACCGTTAAGAAAACTCGAGTTGTTTCTGCCCGCAAAGAAAATTAGAGTCATTTTTGCCCGCACAGAAAACTCGACCCGTTTTTGCCCGCGTACAAAACTCGAGTCGTTTTTGCCCGCGCAGAAAAATTAACTCGATTTTGCACGCGCTGTAAATGACTTACTTTTGCTCGCTCTGATAAACGTTTCTTTATCAACGCTCCATTATCTTTATCATCGTTTAGGCTACTTTTGATGTTAATTGTCATTTTTCCATGCTTAGAAATAATTCAAAAATGCTTTACACTCTACGTATAAAGAAATTACACGCATATTTTGTTTTACATAAATTTATATTTTATTAAAAATGTGTTTTACACCTTATGCTTATTTTGGTTCAGTTTTCTCGTCTTCTTTGGTAGCCTCATTACCAGCTGCTGCCACTTCGTGGTCTGAGGGTTTATCCTCGTATATGTTTATATTTACTTGATTGTGCAAGTTGTCCGCAATCGCTGATTACTAATTTGTTCCTCGAGACTTTCAATAAATTTTTTATATTTGCCATTTATTTTTTTCGTTTTGGAGGAAATAGCAAAAAAACAATTTTTATTTTTTTACTTATTAATACTCATTTATACATGTCGTACTTCTTTAATGAAGGTATTGTTTAAAATGTTGGCCTCTTGCAGCATGCAACGCAAGCATTGCATCTAGCACTGACACCTCGTGTTGCAGCCCGACATTGTTCTGGTGATATTTGGTAAAACTTATTTGTATTTAAATATATTCGAAGAGAGTTTTACCCTATGCTTATTTTGGTTATCAATTTTCTCGCCTTCTTTGGTAGCCTTATTACTAGCTGCTGCCACTTCGTGGTCTGAGGGTTTATCCTCGTATATGTTTATATTTGCTTGATTGTGCAAATTGTCCGCGATCGCTGCCTTATTCTAAACAAATGGAATTACAGCAGATAATTAAATATTTTTAACAGAATAAAATCTTTTTTTTGCCCGGCTCGTTCCCGACGGTGCGGTGGCATTTTATTGGTTCGAAAAAATTACTTGTAGAATACTATCCCAAAATTCTACATAAAATATATGACGATCGTACCAAAAGGATATATTTAAAAAAATGGGAAAAAAGAACTTTATTTTTTAAAAACCTACCCATTTTATTGCTTCCAAAAAATTATGTCTAATAGGAAATTACTCCAAGATTCTACAAAAATTTTTTCGTAATTGTGCCAGAAAGATATCGGGACTAAAAAAAGCAAGAACATTTATTAATTTTTTAAATCAATGATTCTGTTATCAGAAACCTTTTCCGAATTTTCCACAAATGTGTCTCAATGATATCTACAACATATTAAAATTTCATCAAAATCGGTTAAGCCGATCAAAAGATATGAATTATTTTCAAAAATTTTATTTTTATTTTTTACACCAAAACGGTTCAATATTAAGGGCTAATATCTGACTAAATTGTAAGTGACACTGATAACAATCAAAGGAAAAGAAATTAGCATGATCTGTGTGGGGGCACATTTATCCTTCTTATCCGGTTACGGCCTTTGAGTGTAAACACTCAATATTTGAGTGTTTTTTCCGTAAGGGTATAAATTCAGTAATGATGAAAATCTTCACGGTAACTCGTGTTTAAGATTTATGGTTTGTGGTAACTCGCGTTTATAAGATTTGAATCCGAGATCTGGTTAACGATCGAACAAGTTCCGGATATTCGGATTTTCACTTCAAATATTTTATCTCGGATTTATCTCTATCTCGGATATCCGGATAAACAGATAATCGTCATCTCTAATTTATACATATTGTAGTCGTAATTAATTGACTCTTTGACTATGGCTGAGTTGGACGTGAAGCATGTCTAATAGACATCTTAAAGACATTTTTACCAGACAACACGTATGCCTAAAAGACGTCGTAAAGACATCTTGAAAATGCCTAACTTCTTAAGAATTAACTTTTTCGATAAAATAAATGCAAATCAAAACAATTAAAGATATTCAAGCAACGAGGAGATAAAATGAGTAAAACAAAGCTGCTATAGTGGCGTTTTGTCCTAAATAATCGTGTAGGAGGAAGTTATTATAGTAGCGTTTCGTGAAAAAAATCGGTTAACAGAAGTTCACTATAGTGTCATTATATGGCGCGTAGCAGCTAAAGGGTTAAAACTTGAGTCTTTCGGCGTATCGCAATATATTACTCGGTCGAGTGACGTAAAATTGTAACAAATTATGAATTGCGTATTCGGTTGCGGGGAAGCTAATATAAATTAATTATGCGCCACGCGTTCGTTCTATCTCATGTGATATGATGTATTGCAAAACGAAACCTTATCTCGATCCGAGTGCATGCGTGGATCGTCGGGTTACGGAACGGACCGTCGATACTCGATTAGCGATCGGATGACGGGAAGCCGGAACGAAACGCGTGGCTATGTTCAAAGCCATCGTTATATCTCGCGTTAAGTTCGATGCGTTCGGAATGCGAGGAGGAAACGGTATTTATCTCGCTCGCGCTGTATTTGTCAAAAGCAAAGTTCTCGTTTGTCGCCGAAGTACTAATAGACATCCGAGCGTTCAGGTATTGCGAGTAATGGGAGACGAGGAGCTTCCACAACGGATCGCCGCAAAATCGTGGTCGAGACCCTCAAAGTTGAGAAGCACGAGAGAAAAACGCGTAAGACATCCGCTTCCGATATCAGATTAGGTACCTCGCGACAAAACTCGGGACATTTTATTTGTTTACAATTTTTATGAGACGCAGACAGCAAAAAAGGCGCGACACGTAGAATTACAAAGAAAAAAAAAACAGGAATTTTTTCACGAATTTCTTGAAAAATTTTATAAATTGTGGGTTGTTCGAAGTGAGGTTGACCGATGTCCTCTGTATCTTTTTATTTTACTTAACTTTTTTCGTGTGGTGTATTTTGTGTATCACGTGACATCCGTGATTTGTCAGTAGCACGCGCGGCTATACCACGCATTTCAAAGTGGCCACCATGTCTCGCGCCGTTTGCTTTGAAATTATGCGCGCGGAATACCTGCGCATTATTCACACGTTTTACTCGTGAATACCGTGTGCTAATGAGGTCTGTGCGAACGTGAGTACGTCAGGAGTGCTCGTGGAAACATTGAGAGTGCGAATGTGACGCGTAGACGATCGCGATTAACCGTTGTTGATTCCGACTCGATCGCCGCCAATAATGAATTCAGTCATTTACCGAGAGTACTCTTACGTGTCTTAAATTTATTTGCTCACGGAGTATATCGGGAGTCTCATCGAATATGGAAAGTATCATGTGGATTGTTGAACAATTAGGATCTGCGAGTTTTGCAATTTGCTGCGCGATAGATATGTAACGCGAGATGTCGAAGTAGTAGATTTCTTCGTGTTTTATGTCTTATTCATTTAGGTGAGTAAATCAGAAATGTCAATCTATTTTAATATTGCTTTGAAGGCTTTGTATACATAGCTTGCCACAAATAATTTCCCCAAAATACATTAACGTTGCGCTTTCAATATACCGTCTATTTGGAGTCTTTGTTGTGCGTTAGTGGAGGTAGTAGTGTTGGATATTGTAGCGATCCTTTTAGTTTAGATCAATTCTTTGTTGTTTCTTTTATAGGTACTCGTACCACGAAATATAAAGGAGTAAAAAAATAAAGGGATTTAGTGTTGTTAGCGTTTCTTAAATATACATCTATTATTTTATTTTTTAATTTAAAAACTTGTTAAGTCATTGAAATATCATCTTTTATACTTTTTGATATATTTAAACTTGCATTATATATAAAAAAGAAATTGTTTGGCAATAAAGGTATACTTTTCGTATCTCTGTATGTAACGCAAATGGATTAAAATGCGATTTAATTAAGCGGTATTTCTATTTATATTTTATTTATATTAAGAATATATTATTAGTGTAATAAAAAAAAATATATTGATGTCTCAAAATATATAAATTTTTTATCTTCTCAAAAAGAATTTACACTACTTTTAAAATCATCCATGATTATTGCTAATGATTAACATGCATGAATTATATTATCTTATTAAACAGCTTCATTGTTATTTACAAGTTTTGCAATCCGCAATTAACGACAGCCTGATTCTCTGTATTATTTTACATCCGTTTCAATCTGATAAAAGATCCGTAGCAGTTGCGAGTTACGAAACTTATGAGTGCTTTTCATTCGCCATGCCGACATAAGTTTCCGAAGAACTATTCCGTTCGTTATTCGGAGTTGTAACTTTCGACAAAGTCAAACGGCCCCGTGGAGAGATGGCGATACAACTTTTGATGGCGACGAAACTCTTGGGAAACTGCGCGACGAAATTTTACCGAGACGGACACGTAGAATAGCCGTGAAGGGACACGGAGCTTCTGAAAGCTTTTGTATCTTCAACACTTCTGTGTGTCTTCTACTCCTGAGTAATCCTCTTATCAGTAAGATCTTAAGATCGATACTACAACTTAAGCCTCGAAACTTACAACTAGTGTACTAATCGTGCGACTTACGATGCATTACGCGCGGTTTGTGTTTGTTCTAATTGATTCCTTGTGCGATGCCTTAAAAATAACAATTTATCGAAAGGATGCTGGACAATTGAAATTTTTCTAATGCTTAAAAATACATAATTTATTAGAAGATTTGATGAATTTTTTGAGTAATTTTACTATATTTAGAAACAATATAATTATTTTGATATAAAATCTACTTTTATTGAATACTTAGGCCGTATTCAATACACACATATATATATTTAATATGATTAATAAATGAGAAATTTCTTTACATATAAATATCAAATAAATTTTATTGAAAACAAAAAGTTATTATATAAAAACGCAGTCAAAATAAAAATGTGTCTTAATTAATCATCAAAGTAAAAGTACAGTTAAAATACGGTTACTTCACATTGCCTTCCGGGATCTTTGTCTCCATTAGTAATACTGCGGATTGGCAAAAGAGAAAAGATTCCAGATTTTTAATGAAGGATTCAGCAGCCAACTTGGCGCAATTACCAGACATTTCACAGCGCTGGTGAATACTTGGCCTTGTTTTTGGTCGGATAATTCTACGTCCTTAATTTCTGTTGATCTTTGGGGATCAAAGATTCCGAATTCGTCAGCTGTGAAAACAAAAACGGTTTTTTTTGTACTGCAGCAATTTTACTTTTCAGAAAACGTCGTGAGATATTTCGACGCAAAAGTATATCAAGTGTATTATTTTGCATAAAAATGTTTTAATACGCGTAGCATTACCCAATTAAACAGTTTTTAATATAAAATATGTGTTTATATTTTTACATATAATATAGATAATTTTTTGTAATTTTATTTTTTATTTTTGTTAAATTAATATATATTTTTATAGTTATAAACAAGGGAAGAGGGAGAGGGAGAGGGAGAAGGAGAGGAAGAGAGAGAGAGAAAGAGAGAGAGAGAGAGAGGGGGAGGGGGAGGGGGAGAGAGGGAGAGAGAGGGAGGGAAGGAGAGGGAGGAAGAAGGAGAGGGAGAGGGAAAGGGAGAGGCAGAGGGATTTACATACACCACTGTTCATAATTCGGTCTTTAACCGACTTTTACCTAACAGTATATTCTGATAGATCATGGCATACTTTCTTTGTAAACTTTTTGAATTTTTGCAATATCTTCAAAATTGAAGAAAATATAGTACACGAAAATGTGCGTGACGTCATAATGTTGTTGCGAAATCTTTTGAAATTGCCGTCATCAAAGAAACTTTAGAAAGCTATAACTTTCTCAAATTTAGTTTTTTTTTTAAATTCAAAAAGTACTAAAAATCGGCTTAGATTCTCTACATTAATTATGGATACCGCTTAATAAAAAAATTTTACTTGAGAACCCAATTATTCGAACGAATATTGTATTTTATACTTTACTCCGATTTTAAAAACTCAATATCCTATATTGCTGTTAGCAGAGATAATATTTTATTAAAATAATTAATACTTTTTTTATTGCATATTGGTTGTACGTATTCTCAAGTTAAATTATTGAGACAACGTTCAATGATTATCTATTTTCGATTATTTGTATATTATTTACTATCTTCTAATATCTTCTACTATCTATCTATTATTAAACTATTTCTAATTATTTTTGAGTCAATATTATGTTATTATTACTTTATTTATTAAAATCTATGCTTCCTAATATTTTTACAACAATATATTATACATATAGTTATATTATACATAAAATAAAGTTTTCTAATTTAGTATATTAAGTATATTAAATTATATACATATTTCATTACTTTAATACAATGAAAAGCGTGATTTTATTTATTACCGAAGCCGCGTTTGATTTGGAGCAACTATTTTAATTTACGGTGCAATAACAATGCTGCGAGTTTTCTATTGTTTTGTCTTTTTTCGTCGCAATAACGATCGCAAAAAATTACCGATGAAAAAAACCCCGCCGCTTACAAACGGAAACGACGTTAATTGATAAATTCCGCGTGAAAGAAGAAAAAAAGAAAGGAAGAAAAATATGTCAGAGACATGGGTTCTCGTTTGCGGAATATATTCCGGAAAATGCGGCTGCATCAGTTGTGAATCCAAGAAGTTATTATATTTGCAAAATACGTCAAAAGAAAATTATACCTATATTGCGACACATTGTAACGACTCATCGCATTGTTCAAACTTTTAGTTTACTCCTCGCGTACAAAGTCTATCTTTTCATCAATGATTTTTCAGGATTTTCTTAACGGTGATAAATTATTGCACTTAAGATTATGTCACATTTAAAATTAAAAAAACTGTATAAAAATAAGTGTGTTTTTTAATTAAATTCAAGAAAGGGTATAAAAAACAAAATAGAAATGAAATTGTTTGTTCCGCCAACAATGATTAAACCAGAAAAGTTTATTATCTTTAATGACAATTGAAACGTTACGACGTTTCGACTCTTAGGATTGGGTTCTTTTCAAGCATCTAAATAACAAACAATTTAGTGTAACAATAATTTGGTCAACGATATAAAATTAATAGTCATGAAAAAAATATATTATACATGAAAAAACAAAATAATCGATTTAAATTATTAACGTTTTTTCTATTTTTTTAAACTGAAAATATAGTTAAAACTAAAGATATATTTGATATAGGTATTTAAATTGAGATATTTAAGAAATAAAAATATTTTGTTACATTTTTTATTATAAGAGCTAAATATCCTACTAACAAGTGTGAAGTACGCGTTCCATACCGTGGGATATTAGTTCTCTCGAAACGCGTTCTATGTGCTGAGTGTGTGCTTCTAAAAAATTAAAAAATTGTCAATACATTTATATAACATTTTTTTATTTAATTTTAAATATAGTTAAACTAAAAACTTGTAAAACTATATATTTAAAGTATTTGTATTTACTAGTATTTGAGTCGACGAAATTCATAGAATGATTAACTATGGAAGCTTTCATTGTTTAAACAATTGTAAGACTTTCAACAATTTAACATTATTGTTGTCCCAGGTGGGATCCACTCTTTAATTATTTCAAGCAAAGTTTTTTCTGTGTATGATCAGGAACCGCAACAAGAAATATTTTTCTTGACTCGCGTTCGTATCCATCGAAGATCCATTTCCCTTCGATAATTCGGTTACAATTGTATTTCCTCGATTTTTGCTTCGTCTATTTCAACAATTTTTCCTGGACTTCCAAGCTTTGTTGAATATTTTTCAGTCCAATATATGCAAACATTATTTGTGTGTGTGTGTTACATTATAAATTTACTAAATATATATTTAACATATTTGTATTTAATATATTAAATGTATCAAATTATACTTCTCGGCAAAAGGAAACCCAATCAACAACCGAATGCTCGGAAAGTTGTAATTCCGTACATAAAAATTGATGTCGTGGATTAACTTGACTAAAGATTTGTTACAAGCAAATATCGTTTAATGATTTAAAATGATGACATTTAAATATTGTGTTTCTCTGTTTTGGCACAGCAATCTTTTGATACTTTGCACATTCTTTTCAGTAGTTAAAAAAAATGGTATTTTGAGAGATAATGATTATTTTAGAATAAAATCTCTTTGGTGAAATGTGTATCAATTTGTTTAATTTGCGTGTTATTTTTGAAATATTAGGTCCGTATCGAAGTTATTATCACGGCTGTTTGTTAATGTGGAACATTCTAAAAATGGTTCACAAAAGGGTCGTCTTACGGAGAAGTTACTGGCTCCGCCGCAGGGTGACTCTCATCTTCAAGTTGCACTCTTTCGCACGTTCATTAAAGTCGAGAATTTACCTGGCGGCGCAGCACTCGTCCTTCTTGTATCTTTCCCTAGTTTCTCTTTATTATCCTTCTACTAGATTGTTCTATGGTTGCAATTAAGAGCAAGTTTTATATAATATTTTTATTTGTCGAATTGGTAGAACACCCGTCACGGAATGAAGGAGGTTCCAGGTTCGAATCCTAGCTGAGGTAATATTTTTCGCAATAAATTAAATTATTCAAATAGGATGTTTATAATATAAGCATCTAAATTACATCAATTTCAGAAGGACCAGAACCCATGGTCGAAACGGTGTGACGATTTGTCATGACGATTATAATCTTTGCCAGTATAGTCGATTAAAGTTTAAATTAGATTTCCACTTGTATTGAGTTTAATAGATCATCTTTATTAGTATTTTCTTAAAAAACTCAAATAGCTGATTATTTAACGATAAATAATCAGTATGTTATAAATTTTACATATTTATATATGTTATTTCTATGTTCAGAGTGTTACGAGCGGGGGTGTTTGATAAGTGCGAAATTTGTGAGTGGTATCGCGAGCCGAGCGGAAACACGCGATACTTTTGAAATAAAGATAAGTCTGTTGTTTTATGTGTTCTCCTTTTTTATTAGTTTACTTTTAAACAACTTTTTCTTAAAATTATTCTAATTTTTTTAGTTAACTCTTTATTTTGTGTAATTCGAGGCAGGTTTTTGTGTAACAATTATTAACAGAATGCACTTTTCTTTAAACATTAAGCTTGACAAATTTAAATTTTAGTTTTTATGACTAGCTTGAAATACGGCCGCTCTTCCGGCTTCGAGTGATCACACGAACTTGTTCTTCCCGCAGAAAGCGAATATTCGGTATATTAATTACATGGCTAAGTTATGTTCTACTGTGCTGCGAAAAATCTAATTTATATATATGCACATATATTCAATTTTTATGTACAACGAAAATTTAAGTTCTAGCACCATCGAACTAGTTTTAAATAGCATTCATATAATTGTCTGTATACAGTTGCCGGCCTTAAAGGTTGGTTTATAATATCCGTAACCGTTAACTTAGGCTGGTGCCGTAGAGGCCGTTACCGTATATAATCTGTAAAGGGGCGGTTTATAATAGTCAGGGTACGCCGCTGTTACGGTCGCAGTCACACCGTAAAACGCATAACCTGCAAAAGTCACATTTTTTTATATTAATAAATTTAAATTAAAACAATACATTTGTCCAACACAGAAACGATGGATTTATCTGGAATTATTGTGTGGAATGTTTTTATCAATTCTGGGGCTAGCATATACACTGCATATGAAGACGCACCGTTGATTAAAAAAATAAGGAGAAAACGCCGTTGGAGTGTACGTTCAATTAATCAAAAAAGGAAGGACACAGGACATTTTCATAATTTATTTAAAGACATGGCGACAGTAGATAATGAACAATTTATTAAATGTATAAGAATATCGCAGACTAAATTCTACAAATTGTTAGGACTCTCTGATTCGATGCTCCTGATCTTGATCGTATTAATTTGCATCGTTCTTTTGAAAATTGATTCCGCAAGGCAATTCAACGATCTCTACATTCAGAACCTAAATAACAATTATAATTATTTAATACTGTATTCCATCAAGTATATCTGTATTTATATAATTTTATATGTGACATATATTCAGCATACTTTAACTAATTGAAAATGACAACAAAAAATATGTTGAAAAGGCGCGCTCCGCCTAACCGAGTAAGTAAGGAAACGATGAAAGTAGTGGTATTTCACCGGCGATGTTGCCATCTCCCACTTATGCTACACCTCTCATGTCTCCTTACAGTGCCAGACTAGAGTCAAGCTCAACAGGGTCTTCTTTCCCCGCTAATTTTTCCAAGCCCGTTCCCTTGACAGTGGTTTCGCTAGATAGTAGATAGGCTCAATTAATTAAAATTTAAAAAGATAAGGAGCTAGAGAGCCTACGACAGTTATTAATTCGTATAATGTATATTATAAAAAAAAAAAAAAAAAATTGTTTACATCAGGTCTTCTCTAGTATATGATACAAAAAAAATTTACAAAATAACGAAGTTAAAATTTAACAAAAGATACAATCTTTATACATTTAATACATAAATCAATTATTACAAAACGCAAATTGTATTAAATGTATAAAGATTGTATTCTTTGTTAAATTTTAACTTCGTTATTTTGTAAATTTTTTTCGTATCATATACGCATTGAAGAAGACCTAATGTAGGCAGAAACGTTTGTTATTGTTTTTTTCTGAATAATATACATTATTCGAATTAATAACTGTCGTGGACTCTCTAGCTTATCTTTTTAAATTTTAATTGAAAATGGTATAAATGGATTGAAAACCAGTCATTTATCAGAATTCAAACTTTCTATATCTTCTCCAACAAAATAATCTAACTTTTTATTTGCGTATACAAAACGAACAGAAATTTAGGAAAAACTTTGATAAAAATAAATTCAAGATTACGCGACCAACTGGCCAATTCCTATTTAATTTAACTCACGACGTTTCGACTACAATTTGGTCCTTATCAAGTGAGATATTATACATAATTAAGTACGCAGCAATACATTATGCGTCGCCAGATGTTGTGTCCAAGCTACATCGTGCGAACACCACGATGTTAGGTGCGTCAAAAGAGTAAAATAATAAATTCATAAATCTTTTTTTCTTCTGTCTCGTCATGGTCTGGATTGAAGTAAGGAGATGTGGAATTATAAGGTCCACATACATCCTCTCCTTTGTAGTCTTTATGTGCCGGTATCGTGCTATCTGTACGTGTTAGAATCGGTACGTTAAAGCACTGAATTCTCCGTATCTTTCTGGAGGTTGACAGTGCATCTGCAAAAACTTTGATGTTAGTATTTTTATGATAATTAATATTTATCAAATATATTGTAATATACTCACTTGATGCTTTCAATTTGTCACCAACAAATAGCCAAGAGTTTTCTACGACATTTTTGTCCTTATAATCTTTTTCTTTCTTGTCGTATAAATGCCGAAATTGTTTGACCTAGAAAATTAAATCCACGTCATTTTGTACGTTCATCACTTATATATCACGTATGTCAAAAAGTTATGTGTGATTCCTTTCTTCTGACTCCCTTGACGGATTTCACTTAATTTCACTTCTTTTTCGTTGCTTTCACTGGTTGTAGGTTAGGTAAAGGTGTAGGTATAAAGGTAAAGTTGAGTCAACTTTTCGGTTACGGCCAAAAATAACAGATTATTGCCAACTATTATAAACGGTAGTACGGGTTTCCTATCTTCTAACTTTTACGGCACCAGCCTAAGTTAACGGTTACGGCTATTATAAAGGCCTTGGCACATAGAAAAACTTAAGCAGTAAAACTCAACCAGTAAGCAAATCAGCCAATCACAGTCAAGAACTTAAGGCACGGCCCTAAGCGGTAGCGAATCCATACTGTTGATTTCTTACTGCTTAAAGTTTTACTGCTTAAGTTTTTCTATGTGCCAAGGCCCTAAACCAACCTTAAGTCGTTGTGCTCGTGCAAGGACTCGGATTGGCTGAGCCGAGTATGTTCGCGACGCGCGATTTAGGGAGACCACGCTATATGAATGCGCGACTCTCGTGGTGCGCGATTCGCGGGTTGACTCGGGTTCGTCCCGAGTCGATTTTGTTAGGAGGAAAAGTGCAGTGCGGGACCGAAAGAACGGCTCTGCACGTAACAAGAGAATCACTTAAAGAATTTTTGCATACATACACTCATATTATTTATTTTTATAATAATCAATGCATACATTGTATATAAGTTGTTATATAATGAGGTGCATTTTTATTTTTTAATTGATATCAAATCACGCATTGTTAAAAATTGCTGAATTTCGCCAATGGTGACGAATGAAAACCTGTTGGACATTATTTCGCTTCAACCAAGCGCTGATGCTATCAAAGTAAACTGACAACAAGGAAGAGAATCGTGAAACCATCTGCACCTCTTGTTGAAGACGAATGAATGGAAGCTTAAACGAAGTAGCTTCCTTGCTACAGAAGAGGCAAAAAGCTGAAAAATAACGCAACACTTAGAGAATGAACAAGGGAAACTTGTCAGGCCCGCGGTAATGAAATGGAAGGGGAGGGGAAAATGGTGGAAAGAAAAAAAGGACTTTTTGTTTCTAGTCGGGGCGTCAGATGAAAAAAGCGTAAAAAGATGATGTGAGATCATAATTTGTAGAATTGGTCCAAAAATAACAAGCGGGAAATGAGGGACATGGAAAATATAAAAAGAAAATAACGAGAAGTATGTGCAAAATCGAGAGCAGCCGTACTTTATAAGACGCAAAACGTTAATTAGATAAATACGAATGTCGTACGAAATTCTTTCAAACAAAAGAAATTTAAATAAAAGACACAAATTAAAACTGTAATTAAAACAGTACACATCGAAAAAATGAGAATGAAAAGGCGACAGAGATATGGCAGAAGTATAAAGATAAAGTGTTGGTGACTGAAAAAGAAGATAAGGAAGAGAAAAGGTAGAAACGGAAGACCGTCAGGAAGAGGAAAGACAAACTGCCCGAAATTATAGTCTGAGGTGAAAATATAAGAGAAAGGGGTGCAGCAATGATGATT
>NC_092358.1:18108685-18124584 GCF_030848805.1 Temnothorax longispinosus
GATACTGGTGATGTAAGCGGAACGGTAAAAATACGAGAAAATCGAACGAAAAGAACCCCGAAGAGAATGGAGCTGGGCTCGGTGGATAACACGTAAACGCGCAAATAGAATAAGTGGTGAAAAAAGTAAATAGAATGGGAAAGCATTGTTCATCACAAGAGGAAATGGAAGATGAAAGAAGAGAGGGAAATAGTGAGATGGGATTTAGATTATTAAATCGCAACATTGTCGTGTAACTAAAGCCAAATCAGCGAAAGCTATTTTTATTTACCATTTTTATTCACGCGTGCGAGTCAAGCAGTTAGAATAATAACCGAGTTTCTTCTTAACTTCTGCATTACTACTTGGATTGGATAATTGATTTCAAGTCTTTCTAGCTCATAATGATAATGTAATATAAGAGAAGTCAAGGTTAGCTAACCGAGGAATAGACTTAACCGACCATAAGTCTGCAATAAGTCCGGAGCAAGCTCGATTACGGATTACGCGCGAGAGAATAACAGAATAAGCTCGGAATAAGCCGGATTAGTTTAATATTAAAATACAGAAATGATAAACAGAGTTAAATGGAAAAAGGATGATTCGTGCTGAGAGATTGATTATACGAGATGAAGGCGGAAAGAGTTTTTTCGTCGGCAAAAAAGCCTAATACTCTGCTAGAGTAGATCTATGTGGAGAGAATCATAACAAGAACAAAGGACAAATGAATGAATGAATGAATGCAAGAACACGAGAAAACACAACAGTACGATAAATACGAGGGTTCGCGTGAAAGGCGAGAGATAGACATAGCGGATCGGGATAACTTCTGCCTCTCTCTCTCTTTCTCTCTCTCTTTCTCTCTCTCTTTCTCTCTCTCTTTCTTTCTCTTTCTCTTTCTCTCTTTTTCTTTCCCTTTCGTTAAGAGAACCGTGCAAAGTGCGGAGCGAGCGGACGAAGCTGAAAGCCAGCGTTTCTCAAAGCGCAAGTAGGCTAAAGTGGAAATACGGGGGCAGCGCGGCGGTGGTGGATCGGGTGGTGAAGAAGGAGAGGCGAATGGAGGCGGCGGCGGGCGCAAAAGGGGTAGCGGTGGAAACCATGACGTCATCGTTGAGGGGTTGCCCGGGCAACGGGAAATGTTCGCCGCGTCGGGACGCCGACGCGCGTCGCCACCGCCGCCGTCGCCGTAAAAATCAATTTAGACCTTGGCTAGGTGACCGCTCTGCACTCGCACGGCGTTGCTGCGACGCGGCCGCTCCGCTCTCTCTGGCGAGGCGACGAGAGCCACGCTTCTCTGGAGGTGCCGGGCTAGCCGACTGCCACCACCGCACCACCGCCGCGAACTACCACGAGCTCTCGGGGCCGCGCGGGCCAAGCTCCGGCAGTCGCGAGCGGCCAACTCATCGAGCGGGTGCTCCAATCGTGGTGCTGGCGACGGTGCCGCGCGCGTAAAGGCCACATTACACGCGCTCGTACAACACATATACACGTACGTGTGACACACACACATACACACACACACACACGTACACGGCGCGGCAGTTACCGTATACGTACGAGGACGTCGGCGCGTACACCCGGTCACGCGTGCGTACGCACTGTTCGCGCGCGCGTCGCGTCGCATCGCGCAGCGGGAGGAGCAGCGGTGGAAAAGCTTGGACGAAAGAGCGATACTCGTGCAAGAAGGTAGTATCGGGTACACGGCGAGAGAGAAAGAGAGTGAGAGAGATAGAGTGAGAGGGAACGGGGGGGAGAGCATCGAGTTTGTGAGCGGAACGTAGTGCGCGCAAGCTTACGGAGAATAGTCTAGGCGGTCGCCTGAGGGGGAAGATCGACGTGCGAGCTCCCAGTGCCGGAGCTTGCGGAGACGCGCTACCTTCTCGGGAAGAACTCCGATCGTGGAGGCTTTTGACCGGCTGGCGTGCTTCCGGAACCTCCGGAATCGGTGGATCGGCACTTCGCAAGAAACGGGAGCGTGTACGAGTTTGATAGACCTGGATGCGACGCGGGAAAAGTACGCGCGGTGCTTACTTGCGTAAGCGGTCGCGTGCGTCGGTGAGTGAGCTTCGTACCTGCGCTCCGGCGATCGCCAGAAGAGCCACGAGGAGGAAAATGTCCGGGACCATACGAAGATAGACGCTGCGCGTAGCGCGGGGCGTGCGCAATCGAAAAAAGCTCGCGCGTATTCCGATTCGGAGTGCCCGATGAACGAGACTCGCTCGGCATTTGGTCTTCGAGCGAGCGACAAACGCCTCTTTTTGTTTTGACGCGAAGCACGGCGGAGCTTTCAGAAAGTACGCCGGGAAGCTGTGCGGACGCTCTTCTTTCGTTGACTGTTTGATGTTTACTCGTAAGCGTTTTCTCCTCTATTCTACAAGCGGCTTCGGCGAAGCTTTATCCATGCGAATTTCAATTTCACGGACGTGACCGAGTTTACGAGTGTGCGCTTGGATAACGAAGGCTTTATAGCAAGAAACGAAATTTTTCTTAGCTTCAGCCAATTGGCATTTACAAGTGAATGGCATCTTGAAAGAAGCTTGTATCTCGATACACGGTGTCTTAAATAATATTCTGCGAAAAGCTCTACCTACTACGAAGTGTATAAGAGAAATTTCACAGAAACCTCTAATCTTCTTGCAGAGACTACTTCTAGACTTATTTTCTCAAGTGTCGCGATTATCTTTAGCCTTTAAAGCACTTTTTCTTGTTATTATTAAAAGAGAACGTTTCATTGTTTGTTACATGAACTCGTGAGGTTTGAATGTGAATCCGGGCTCGATAAAAACATCGAGTTTTATCGACGCGTAATGTCGTCAACATCCGTCTCTCCGAGAAGTGCACTCGTATCTATGTAGGGACCCGACGGTGAGCTCGAAAGCTCGAGAATGTAGTGTCCTGGTGGGCGCTTGCTGGCGGAGACTCAAGCTCAGGCTCTCGCGGCGGCCAAGCCGAGCCAAAACAGGTGGAAGATCTCCGGCGCGATACTCTGAAGAGTACCACGAAGAGCTATCGCGTGACTATCGATGATGATGGGAGGCACGTTGCCAGAACGCGATTGGTTGGCCGGGCGCGCGTCTCCGCTCGGCTCGTGTTTTGCTGCGTGCCGGTCGTCACTTCGTTAAGCTCGATATTTCCTCAAGAGACCGAATTAGAGAAAGGGAGGACCTTGGAATGCCAGGCGTGAAATGACGATCTTCGGGATCGTGCCCGATCTTAGGCAATCAACGCTAATGTCATCGTCATTGTTGTCGTCGTCGCCGGCGTCGTCGTCATCGTCGTCGCCGCGACGTTGGAGAGGCAAACGTTGTTTGCCCAGTTAATTACGATTCTTCGATGCCACTCGCGATCTTATAACGACGAATGCGGCGAGGTGCGACGGGTCTCGGTGAGAGACTGTTTCGATATTTGCATTTTAAAGAGCAAGAGTGACGATAAAGAAAAATTGAATCCGTTTTCCCGCGAGGGAGAATTTTGTTGAAGAGATTAAGTATACGCAACCGACGAGTAGATAAATAGATTTGTATATAAAATAAACGAAATAAATAAATGGAAGTAGAAAAGTTGCTGATAGCAAGGAAGACATAGCAAGTAGATCTTGGACTTAAAACTAAGATCAGATTAGAAGAATCGTTAAAAGTCAAGAAGTTGAATTAAAAATAGAGATTAGCAATGTGATCGTTTTTTGAGAGAGAGAAAGAGAGAGAGAGATCTAGACCAGTAGTCATACTGCTGATCGTGCGGCGGGCTTGAAGAAGCATGAATCAAACAAACGTCAGCTTGAGCTGACCTAAGAAGAATCGCGGCAAGAAGCAGCGTATTCCACGCCACAAATTGGAGAGAGGAAGTCTTTAAGTTCGAAAGCTTTATTGAATCTGTATGTAGAAGAAATTTTTGGAGAGTTGCCAGTCTTAAATAAAAAAATTGTTTTAAGTTCGTTGCAAGAAAGATATTTGAAGTAAGATATTTGAAGTCGAGATAGCGACGAACGTTCGAGCGGCGCGCAGTGCCGCTAAATTTCAGCTCGTAAATGTCGAATCGACGAAAAAACGTACTACACGGTCCAAGGATTTTATCCATCGTCGAGGCACGTATCCACCGTAAGTGATTGATGCAGGTCGGATCATCGATGTTGAACCTGTCGTGGATCTAGATCGTCACTCCGAAGAGGGAGGGTCTGCGTATAGAGGATCAATTTGACGTGACAAGAGTACAGCGTGCCGCCAAGCACTTCGGGTACGGTGAACGCTGGCTCTCCCGTTACCCTGAAGGAAGATTCCACCTTCAAATATGGCCTCGGTGGCAGCGTGGCTGCCATTCGCCCGTGCGGCGGCGATCGGCTGGGTACCGATCGCCACACACCCACTGCCACCGCCGCCGATCCCGAAGGACCGGCGCAAGGCTGATGACGAGAAGCTGTTGATCAACGTGAGCGGCCGTCGCTTCGAGACGTGGCGCAACACCCTAGAGAAGTATCCGGACACGCTGCTCGGCTCGAACGAGCGCGAGTTCTTCTACGACGAGGAGAGCAAGGAGTATTTTTTCGACCGGGATCCGGACATCTTCCGGCACATCCTCAACTATTATAGAACCGGCAAGCTGCACTATCCGAAGCACGAGTGTCTGACGAGCTACGACGAGGAACTGGCGTTCTTCGGTATCTTGCCGGACGTGATCGGCGATTGTTGTTACGAGGACTATCGGGATCGTAAGCGCGAGAACGCCGAACGGCTGATGGACGACAAGCTGAGCGAGAACGGTGATCAGACCCTCCTGCCACTGCTCGACATCCGGGAGAGTATGTGGCGAGCCTTCCAGAATCCGCACATCTCCACCGCCGCGTTGGTGTTTTATTACGTCACCGGATTCTTCATCGCTGTGAGCGTGCTGGCGAACGTGGTGGAGACCGTGCCGTGCGGCAATCGTCCGGGCCGCGCCGGCACTCTCTCGTGCGGCGAGCGTTACAAGATCGTGTTTTTCTGCCTTGACACCGCGTGCGTGATGATCTTCACGGCCGAATACCTGCTCAGGCTGTTCGCCGCGCCCGACCGGTGCAAGTTCGCGCGTTCCGTGATGTCTGTCATCGACGTGGTGGCGATACTGCCGTACTACATCGGGCTCGGGATCACCGACAACGATGACGTGTCGGGCGCGTTCGTGACGCTGCGCGTGTTCCGCGTGTTCCGTATTTTCAAGTTTTCACGACACTCGCAGGGACTACGTATTCTCGGTTACACTCTAAAGTCCTGCGCCTCCGAGCTTGGTTTCCTCGTGTTCTCGCTCGCGATGGCCATCATCATCTTCGCGACCGTTATGTTCTACGCGGAGAAGAACGTCGACGGCACCAACTTTACTTCGATACCTTCCGCCTTCTGGTACACCATCGTTACGATGACTACGCTGGGGTAAATATGATTTTTTAAATATATTTTTATAATGATGTGTATTGTGACGAATTTCTTACGTGTCAGTTGCAAAAATCACGATACCTTGCTATATACGAAATCTTGCACGTCAATCTTCCTCACGTACAAGATAATTTTTAATTACTTATTTTTATTTGAATTAATGTATTATTTAATTTGAATTATGACACACAGACACATCAATGTCTGAACGATTATAAATATCTTGTTCTTTTCTTCCAAGGGCGAATCATACCATACTTTGCACGCCCCTATGCAAAAAGTGTTTTTCAACGTTCTTAATTTATTTGCTTTTTTTCTGCATGTCAATTTTTGTCGTTGATACTTAATATCCTTAATAGAATTTTGATCGACAGACCCATGTCATCTTCGAGTATGAAAAACAGAACGCAATTTTATGTTAGAAAACTGTTGCAAAGCGAGAGAATGATGTGCGTGTAAATATTTAGATGTCGAGTTTATGTAAAACTTCTTTGCATAAAAGAGTCTGTCGATAAATCGATTTTTGCAAATTTTGCATTTATAACTTGTGTTGCTCAACACGATGATGGAGTGTAGCGGTACATTTACAATGCAACGAGTTATGCACCGCCATATAATACAAGTGAATTGCCCGTCGAAGTGCACGAGAGTTCGAGTATTTGACACAATCTGGCGGCCAACTTTAGCGTCGTTATAACTTTTTAACGAGATCGTCACAGTCCCTCGCTCGTACATAGCTGTTTTTGCGCAAAACTTTGACACTTAGTGTTTTGCACTTTGAATTATTTCGATAACGCGCGTTTTCTTGCGCACTTTATCATGTTTTCTAACTTTTCTAGATTATTACTGCTTTGGTGCGTGAATAATTTATGAACTCTAACATCACGCAAAATAAAAAATTTAGTTATTACAAAGTTTGAACGTCTTTGTAGTTTTCACTTTATATGATTTTGTGTCTGTGAGAGTACACAACTCTTAAGCTAAAAACAATTTATAATTTGTATACATGTAATGAATATGCATATGTCATTATATTTGTGTTTAATTTTTAAAATCTTTTAATGTTAAATATCTACTTCATCTATTTCATCTACTTCATACTCAATCTCTTTTCATAATTCTAGAAAAAAAGCTCAACTTGAAATTCATCGAATATTCGTTGTATATAATGCTTATATACGTCATTATACTATGCACAGCTTATAACGTACAGCTTATGGCTCGTAAGCCTACTAATTATCCAATCTAATCATCGGTTGAATGTAGTAAATTCTATCCGGTGGAAATATGATCCAAAAGCGCATTATTCCCGCGGAATTTACTGGTCCATAAAATCTTCTCTTTCCCCCCCCCTCCCCCAACCCACGTATTTTCTTTTTCCCTTTTTCGGCTCAATATCGAAAACGAGCGCCGGGTATGAACGGAAAAGTCTCGGACGCATTTCTTTCGTAGCCGCAAACGCGCCCGAGCTCGATGCCTCGGAAGCGCCGGTTGTTCCTCTATTTTACGACACAGCCGCTATTTTTGCCCGGCCGAATCTATGCCAATGGTATTTTTGTTGCGTTTTCGTTCGGACAGCTGACAATCACGCGTGTAACCCGAGTCACCGAGAACCGCCTGATAGTTGCACCTACTTGTTACCATTCGTACGTTTTGGATCAAGTTTTGTCTGGATCGCGCCTCGCCGACTGCGTTTTTTTCTACATAATATTAGCGCTGAGTACCAGATGACTCTACGTTCAGACTACATTCGAAAGTATTCTTCGAAAAATGGATTTAATTAGTTTGTATTTACCATCAAGTATGGGTATTGAGGGAGAAAATAGAGACAGTGATGCGATTTTTTAAAGTTTTTAAAAAACTTGATTTGAGAGTTTTAAGAACAAAGAAAGGTATTCTTTATGGATTATCACATGGAAATATAAATATTTTGTTTCCAATTTTTTTTTTTTCAAAAAATGTAGTTGCTAGAAAAAATTTATAACTATCATATTAGGATTAATTTAACTTATTAAAAATAATATTAAATATTAAAGGACAAATATGTAAATTATTTGTTTTAACGTAACTAATATCTATATTTAATTTGATTTATGAAATCCATTTGACGTTAATTGAAAAATATTGTTTGTTATTTTATATTTTGATATTTAATTTGTCAGAACATTTTTATTCTGGGTTTTAGGTACTATATCTTTTAGATATACCTATCTCTACATTACAAGAACCACCATTGTCCTTCGGTATCTAAATAGAGAGGCGTGGCACAGTAGTTATACGGAACTTTGTATGTAAATTACATTCCTCAAATAATTTTATGCAAAACTATCTTGTCTGACATTATCGCTCAGACAAAGTGTGAGTACGTAGCTTCGTAGATCGAGGTTTCCTTAGAGTGCCGGACGAGGCTCATAAAATAGCGCTAAAGATAATCTCCGGCATAGATCCGGATTTAATGGATAATGTAATGTATATTCATGTTGGACCGCGAGCAGGAAAATCTGATTTGTCAGTAGAGCCAACGGCGTGTCGCGCTACTTTTTTCCTGTCTCACCGCCTGCCTTAGCATTTGCGTGTCTGCAGGACTAGGACAGGTCACTTCCTTCAAACTTTAACGAGAAGGATCAACAGGTGCCTCGAGGGTTCGTCTAGTCGCACGGCTAGCGTGATCCTTTTTTAATCTACACCGGCCGAATAGTTGCTGCCGATACGAATTAGCTTCGGCCCAGGCTTATACGCGGGTAAAAAAAGGGGTGAAAATTGCGGTATTAAAAACCACGCGAAAAATTCCGAAATCAAATCGGTGCGCGGGATTAGTTTCGCGAAACTTTTCGCTTATCATAGGGATTACGTAGCTGTATCGGCGACAGCGTAATTTGACCGTACTTTTAATCCTCCATCGTGCAAATCTATATTTTCGTTAGAAACGGATTTTAATTTTCGCGCACGTAAAGCACGAATCTCGGAAAATAACGAAGTTAAAAAGCTTTTTGCCGTTGGAACTATCGAATTAATTTTGTAGCAACGCTTTATAAAAGCTGTTATACCCTACTCTCGCAGGGTATAAGAAATATTTGCGTTTACAGTTTACATTGACTTAAAAATTTTGTTTAAATCGAATTTTTCGCCGCATTAAAAATTATTGCATAATTCTATAACGCGTAAGTTAAAAATTTTTGTGTTCTTTATTCAATCCTTAATACACTGGAAGTTAATACACTGGAAGTAAAATGATCCTCAGGATCATTTTGTCCATATCTCAGGGATGTACATTTGTACACCCCTGGTACCAAATAATCTTTTTACAGAATTTTGGTAAAAAAAAAACCTATATATACCTAGCAGCATTAATGCAGAACATTTTTTTGGGGAAAAAAACAATTAGTTAAATTTAAAGTTTCTTATATTATGTTTATGTAGCTTAATTGATAAATAATTGAAATATCTGGTTTCACAAAGGAGTATAAATCTTTAGTAGATCTTATAAAATCCAAATCCATTTTATGAGATTCATAGCCGATTTATAATGCATGTTTATCCCGAGTCGAAATTTTGACTTTTCATTAAACCTTTAATTCTAAAATTTAGTAGGAGCTAAGATGTGAAGATAGGCTCAATTATAATGATATAATTTGCTCCTACTTTGACCCTAACTCTGTCTCAAATTTCCCTTTTCACTGTTTTTAGCGTTAAAATAGGTTGATTTATATAGGAGCTAAGCTAGCAAAATAGGTTTTATTATAAACCTCTATTGACCCTTCATCTGCTATCTAGAATATACGTCCCCCCCAGGGATGAGTGTAACACATTATTTTTAACGCCAAATGTATATAGAAATTCTGAAAAATTATATGAAAAGTTTCATGTAATGAAATTTTTTCTAAACCGTGTATGTCTAACATCACTTCGCGCACTATAATTTTCCAATCTTTGTTTAACTGTGCCTTCATTTCTAAAAATGTTTTTTGCCTTTTTGTTATATAAAATCCTGAATTGGGTGATATTTCTTCCTAAAAATGGAAAAGTTACAAAGTAACACTGTATTAATATTTATATGAATAGATATGTATTATTTATTACATTTCATATTCTTACTTTGTCTGCAGCCGCTTCAAAATAATGATTTGGTAACTGCAAAAATGAAATAAAATAATTTTTTAATTTGTTATTATTATTTATTTATTATTTGTTGTTATTGTCATATTTATTATATTATATTTATTATTAAGAGACACGGTAGTGTCTTGCGCCAAGTACTTTCTCTGTAAATCCTGCAAAGTTTTATCGAAATTATGGTCACTAACTGTTGCTAAAATGTTAATTACATGAATTTTTATGAACAGTAAGTGTGGAACCTGAAACGTAACAAATATCTGACTTGCAACGTTTACATAAACCTTTATTTACGCATGGTAGGATTATGAAATCTTTCTTCAGTTCTTTATTAAAGTGGTTATTTGCATCAAATACGTTGTGTTTTTTTAAGTGATGTCTTAATCGGTTTATATAGTATGACATTTACGAGGAAACGTCATCACACATTTAGGACATTTTATATTATCTTCATCTATTGAAATAAAGTATTTCTGCCGTAAAATAGTCGGCGTTTCATAAAATATAGACTCGTGCGTATCCATAAGAATTTGGTTTGCTTCCACAAACCTACAAAAAATTGAAATATTTTGCGATGTTGAGTTAATATACAAATAGTTAATTAATCAATCGAGAAATAAATTTTATGGATCGTGACATAACTATCTTTATTGCTTATCCCCGCAGGGTTTGCAAGGCGTTTTTATAAAGAACGTTACCCAAACCTTTACACTACTACCCTTTCTCCTCTCACTTTAACCCTTTGGACCAACGGCTTAACGTCTCTTTCCGAAAGACGGAGCCCAGTTTGATCCGCACAAGAGCCTATCTTGTACGGAGGGGCGCAGCTTCGGAAAAACATTTCGTTTACATGGTTAGTGGACTCGAACCTGGTTCCTCAGATTACGAGTCGCTCTACTACTAGACCACACTGCCGCCCTAACACACATAATTACTATATAAATAACCCTTATTTGTGTGTGTGACTCGGGTATATAACATTTTTTAAATTATTTCTGTATTGAAATATATTTAAAAAAGCGATATATTCTGAGCTATCAGTCCTGCTGTAGCCTGATCCATAGTCTCGCTACAATTAGCTTCGTTATTTCGTTAATTTTAATTAATTTCGATTCGCGAAATCTGGCGTCCTGAACATCTAATCAACGCGTGTGAGACGCGCGGTATCGTTCTCGCGACGATTTGTACAGTAACATGAGAATCACGAGGCTAAACACGACGGCATTATAATTCACGATAAATAAAAAACAACTTGCAGGGTGGTTATATTACGCGGGTTAAAATTCACTCGTGCGTCAGGAAATATTTAGCGGGGTATGTAAATCTAATATTCGTAGGCCTATGCTATTATAATTTCACATCAAGAATTTCCGCTTTGTTATGTATTTGTTCTGAAAAATAAATGTTTATTAACAATATTCTTTTTCGTATAAATATCATCTCTTTTATATTGTGTATCAAAGCAGAGCAAGTAGAATATCAATTCTCGTAGTCATAGATCAGAATCATTATATCTCATTCTCTATCGATCGGCATTTGATTCGTATGCAATTTTAGAAAGAACAAATACGAAGAGGCTTAAAAATCTCTACTTTATGAAAACAAGAATTAAGATGTTTGCTGATACAATTACATTACACATTTCGAAATCACTTGGGATAGTAGATCTAAACTGGTTATACAAGGGTACAGTATTGCTTGTAATATCTATTTTTTTTTTTTGACCGGGGTTAGAAGTCACACTTCTCTGGTTAGTTGTCACAAAGCTTATATATTTTACTTAATAGATAGAGTGGTATATTCTTCTCTAGTGTAGGTTGCCTCTATCGGGTTAGTTGGGTGTACGAAACAGCTCGTTGAAAAAACATCGCATGTGATATTTACGAGCACTTTTTACGGCACACACTCAATCCAATAACAGTCCTCAGACTCTGTAGATTTACAAATGATGTACTTTATTGGTCGCGACACGTAGATATCGTTTTCCAAATAAAATATGTACTTCTTACACAGTACACATTCGATCGCGCCAATATTATTACTTATCTCTCCGTTCGAATGGACCTTACAAGAATATGTTACGGCATCCCGTTGTTTAATATATTTTCAGTTTAAACCCAAACAATACTGCAGTAAAGAGTAATAATATTATAGATATATACGCGCGTAATGCTTTTGGCAACACATCCTTTTCTTTAGAAAACAATTTTGAGGAAAGAATAGGGTAAAGTGCATATTTCGGATTAGAAAATTCGGATCAGTAAATTTGAAATGCCTCTCTAGCTGACTGTACCTATCATACGTGGATTTTTTTCATTAATTGTCTAACAATAAAAAGGTTTGAAGAGAAAAAATTTATCATTTATTCAGTATTGAAAAAATTAATTAGCACACTACGAAATATTATTGAAGCAATAATTGAATTGTAGAAAGATTCGAGATATGATAACGTTTATGTGAGATTTAGATGAATTTTATAAAACGGAAGCAATAATTGAATTGTAGAAAGATTCGAGATATGATAACGTTTATATGAGATTTAGATGAATTTTATAAAACGGAAACACAACGAAATATTATGAATATTTTAAATATTTAAATTAACATTAACTTTCTGGGGTATTAAATCGTGTATTAAATTTGGGGTATTAAAACTTATTGCAATACAAAGTTTATCTAAATTTATTTACAATTTTCTTTATTTTACTTTTATGCAAATACTTTCAAATTTGTGCGTGATCAGAATTGAAGTAATTACTAAAAGTCGTTTTTGAGTGCATAACATGCATGATCTCAGTGGCTTTCAAGAGCTAAATATATCGCGTGAAGAGGGTAACGGCCGTCGTAAACAAGACTTAACAACATTTGAAGAGAAAAAAAAGCGTGAGTCTTTAAAGGGTTTGTTCGAGATTCTGAGAGCGGTGCGTTCTAGACAACGTTATTCAGTTTGCTGTAAGTGGGACAGTCTCCCAGATCTCGACATGTCGTATCACAGTACCTTATTCAATCTGCTCGGTGCACTCTATCAGCCAATCTCCCGCCAATGGAATCCATCGAGCGTGAATTCACATCGCGACTTGAGTGAGAATTGCGTTCGATATGACGACGACGACGTGCGTTTTGCAATTACGCTGTAGTCATACGATGCTACATAAAAATTTAAATCCGTATAGCAAAGATGTACTTATTTACAAATATGAAGTCATATTTTCTTTGCGAAAGCCAAAGGTTGGGTCAATAAACTGTTTCAAACGTTAAAAATTGTTGATATAATTAATTTTTATACTCTCTATGGAGTATGTATGAAACATCCAACATAGAATAATTACTCATCAGGTTCTTCTTTTTAATCTTTTTTTTTAAGTCCAATGGTTCGTCTTAGTTATTTTGTTCCATATAAAACGGTTTGTTGATTTTGTGCTGGCTAATTTTGTACTTACTGATTTTGATTTTCATATGACTAAAGGTGTTGCCTTAAAAAGTCATATCCTTTTAAATTCGGGAATATAAAATTGCAGTGTTTGCATTTTGCTTGAAATCCGACTAATCGGCAGCAAAGATGTGCTTATTGACAAATATAGAAAAATAACTTTATCCGCCAGATTAAAACATAAATATTATTTTATTGCTCGACTAACTGGCATAAAGTAGAAAGTATGCACTACATTTCGGCTCAAAGTTCGAGCCCTTCTTATTGACAAATATGAAGTCAAATTTTCTTTGCGAGAGCCAAGGGTTGGATCAATAAACTGTTCAATTTCAAACATTAAAAATTGTTGACAAAATTAATTTTTACACTCTGGAGTTTGTATGAAATATCCAACATAAAATAATGTTCTTTTGTTCAAATTTGTTTTCTTAAGTCCAAGTTGGTGTTTCATCCTCGGATGCTATATTGTAACCGTTTTCCGTTATAAGTTTACAAATCCGCAGAGAAATCGAATTAACGGACTATCACTATGAGTAAGTGTACATGGTTTAAATTATTTTGTTCCACATGAAATGGTTCTATTCCAGAGTTACTCCAGAGGGCAAATGATAGTATTTGCATTAAAATATGGAAAATATTATTTATCTGTCTATATTATATTATATTCCCTTGAATATAATTAAATGATTCAATAAAAATTTTAATGTGTACTTACTGATTATGATTTTCATGAAGGTTTTAACTTTTAACAAGTTGTAATTCTTTATATATCCTTTTAAAGTTGAGAATATGAGATTGCAGTGTTTGCATTTTACTCGACATCCGATTAATACAATATCTTCATGTTTAGTAACAGTACGCAGTGTTCCCATCAAACAAAAAAGGTTATAGAATTTGATGGAATTAGCTATGATGTGTGTTACATAAATACATTTTTTTTTACCAATCTTATAAAAGTTTACATAATTTTCTTTTATAACAAAGATTAGCTTTTATCGTCCATTTGCTTATTGTATATTTAACTTATTATAAAAGACATTCAGTTCAAAACAAATGTAAAATAATATACTACAAAAAATGCTACAAAGTATTTTTAACATTTTTTTTCAATGTGTACATTGAATGAAATAACTTCAAACTACCAGTGACTTCTTCCCGAGCAGAAATTTTGGAAGGGCCCTAATGGGGACCTAATAAGCATGCCCTAACGCCTGATCAGGGGCTCATCAGGTAGTCCTTGTTAGGCCCCGATCGTAAATGTAACGTCGAGAATTAAAATTGCCTGATCATGTTTTCCTTATCAGGGCCTCATGACTGCCCCTTGTTGCGCCTTACATTTTCTAACAGAATGCTGGTACACCCTAAAAAAAAATATTATTACTATTTTTTAACTAAATTTGTTTCTTAAGATGCAGTCTATGATTATAAATATTTTCTCGTATTTGAAAAAAACACTTACCTGGTGGGATTCGAACTCGAGACCTCTGGATCGTGAGCCAACTGCCTTACGTGGTAGACTACTTCTTAATTTAATGTAGTAAGTGTTATATAGTCTACATATGTCATAACCAGCGCAAATATATAATTTTTCAAAAATCATCTTAAGAAACAAATTCAGTTTAAAAAGAGTAATAAAATTTTGAATTGGATATATGATATAATATTTCTTAATGTCGGGTGAATGTCAGAAACCATCAGTGTCGGCTCATTACAAAATTTTGTGTTCGTAAATATATTTATGAAAAAAGTATATTTATAAAGTTAAAACATTCGTATCAAATCCTTACACAAGAGCCTCATTAGACAAAAATAAGAAAATCTTTCTTATAGCATCCCTAATAAATAATGATCGGGACCTCATCCGGTTAGCCCTAATAATTGTTGATGTACGAACTATGATCGAAATCTTCTCACGCGAATTCGTGTCAAAAAACGCTCTTTATCACAATTTCTATTCATAATAAACACTAATTAATATTCACTTTATTTACTAGATGTTTAATATACTTTGCCACCACTTCGATAACAGATGCAGATTTACGAAATTGCAGATTAACATATATTCAGGCTAACATTTATCAAACCCTATGAGGGAAATGATGGGGACAAGAAAATCAGGCCCGTATAACAATAACCTGAAAAATGTTTAAAAAGAGCGTCCCGTTGCGCACCGGATCAGGCACATGTCGGGAATTTCTTATTAGGGCATACCTTACTGTTTCCCGATCAGGCGCTAACCATACATCGGGCGTGCCTAATCTAATTTCTGCTCGGGTTGTGGATCTAATATCTCCGAGTTTGAAAATTAGATGCCTAATATACTACAAAAAATGCTACAAAGTATTTTTAACATTTTTTTTCAATGTGTACATTGAATGCAATAACTTCAAACTACCAGTGACTTCTTGTGGATCTAATATCTCCGAGTTTGAAAATTAGATGCCTCCTTCGGGCCGATTTCCGAGGCGACGCCTACTATTACTATAATCCTTCGCACTGCTGCTCGAAGCCTGACGGTCGAGGCGCCGATTGTACGTGTGACATATTGTGAGACACAGGAATCGTACCTTCCGCCAAATCGTTACTGAAACGTTTTCCTTGGTATATAATTTTTATTTTCTTAAAAAATTGATAAACTAATAATTTAAATACAGTAATAATATTAATAATAATAATAAAAAACATTGTAAAGTTTGTGAAAACATAACTATCGTAAAATTTGGTTAAAAACCGTATCCCAAGATTAAATCAAATAATTTTAGACTGTCTGCATTAATAATTTTTTTTTAAATACTTTTCAACAGGTGGGTGTATGACTATTACGATCTTAAACTGTCGTTTAAATAAGTAATACAGCTGATATAGGTATACTAGACATGTATTGTGGCCCAAATCATTATTTGAGCTCCAACTATTATGTATTTACTTAATACTATTTACAGGATCAAGTCCTGAGGTTTATGTTGTTTAAG